>NC_056747.1:77557322-77604822 GCF_019279795.1 Protopterus annectens | reverse complement strand
ATAAGAATGCAATTACCACATACGTCGAGGTAGATGGTCAGTACTGAGGAAGCATTAATATAGCAGAGGAAGTACTGCAGTCTGATGTAATCTAACTATGCTTGTTTTTTGATTTGGGAAAGAGAATGATGTAATATGACATTTTCTGGCTCTGTGGAACAAAAGAGATAAGCAAAGATGTGCATATATTTGGATCCAAAATCAGGAAATGTCAGAAAGGGATAGCTAGAGATTCTTAGCTGAATTCTATGCACTTTAGTTACTCCTCTTCTCTGGAGGAAAAAGATGAACAAAGACTGTTTTCTCCTAAAATCTTTATTAGTCAGTGTATGAGTGCTTATACAGACCTTCAAAAGTTACCAAGTGCTCATAGTACTATGAACACCTTATGGACTACATAAAAATTCGGGTCTATATTAGAACATCGATGTTTCAGAACATCGAATGTTCTAATATCGAACCCTATTCAGCAAATGCTGAAAATAGCGAAGCTGCAGAAAACCAAATTTTTTCCCAGGGAAAGAATTTGGTTGTCCGTTTCTGTTGCTTCGCTATTTTCAGCGCTGTGGTGGAACGTTACAGGTCAGGTTCAGGTAAGTGTGTGATTGTGTGGACGTGAGGGTTAGGGCGGGTTAGGTGAGTTAGGGTTAGGGCATGGGTCAGGTAAGTGTGCGATTGTGTGGACATGAGGGTTAGGGCTGGGTAGGTGAGTTAGGGTTAAGGTGCAGGTGAGGTGAGTGTGCGATAGTGACAGACCTTAGGGTTAGGGTTTGGGCTAAGGTAAGTGGATAGTTAGTGGTGTATGTACAGTTTAGTGTAGGGTTAGATGTAAGATTTTAGGTGTATGGGTATGGATTGCTGTTTGTTTGGTGTGCTTGTGTTGTGTGTATGTGTTTCGGAACAGCAAATATTTTCCCTAGGAAAAAATTTGCTGTTCTGAATGTTTGATGTTGTCAGCGTTCGCTGAATTGGGTTTGATATTAGAACATTCATAGTTCTGACACTTCGATGTTCTAATATAGACCCAAAAATTCAGTCAGAACCAGAGATGTTCATCACATTGATCTCTGCTGCAGTAGTCTTAGCTATATGGGTTATATCCTGCCGAGGATCTAAAAGCCATCCAGCTTCCAAAGCTTCAGGACACCTACCCAAACTGTCTTGCAGCTTGAGCTGACTGACTAAAAAATCAATTTGGGTGCCAAACCTTTTAGCGCTTTACTGTCACCAAAGAGTATGCTTCTCTGTGGCTTTCATGAATCGATGGTTGGCTTGTGCTGTTCCTTTTTTGGGAAAATAAGTTTATTCTTAATACTTTCCTCTTTAGGAAAGCTATTTTAAAGCTAAGAATTTGTGTTTTAATAGACTGTCATGAGACTGTACTGTACTTTTAAGCAGGAGTAGTCTTTTTTTTCCTCAGTTTAAAAAAGTTTTTTAAAGTAATTAAAAAACATTTTTTTCTGTGGAGAAAGTATATTTATTTTACTTTGTGGGATTGGTAAAGTCTTTTAAAATGCTTTTCACTGTGTTTGTCTTTGCAAAAAGTGACTTTCATAAACTTTTGTTTTGTTCCCAGCATTTGCTTCGTTTTACTCCATGAAAGAGTGCCACAGTCAACTCTTCTTCCAGCCACAAAAAGAAAAAGTTAAGCAAACAACATTTGCCATTACAGCAGGCTAGCAGTTTGCCTCAGCTGCAGGTAGGTGACTCTGCTGTGACCATTAGTTGTACCTCAGACAATTCATCTTTTAACCTGTAGCCCTCTGGTGTAGCATCTACAACCACTATGGACTGGTAGTTAGCCACTTCCTCTGTGGATTTTGGTTTCCCCTCAGTGAGCAAAGGAGAACCACTCTTGCCAGTCCTATGAGAGCTAAACAGAGAAGACTTCCCTGTATTGTCAGAATATTGTGCCCATCCCTGGGGAAGCTGCTGCTGTTGTTAACAGCACATCCTGGTCAGAGTTTTCCTGTGAAAAAGAAACAGAAAACTAAGATTGTAACTACTCCTCAAATTTCCTTAGACAGGGAATTGTTTACTAGGTCTGGATATTGGTTTAATTCTTGCTATTAATCCTTCTTGTAAAGTAGTTTCTGGTAAAAGAAGGATACCTCCTTTCTTGAAGAGATTCAAGCTTCTGAATATGGACAGGAGGATGAATGGGTTTTCTCCTCAGATTTCTGATGCAGACTCAGAGGAGAGCTCAGTATCTAACTCTCCTTAGTTCTTAGAGACTATTTCTAGAATTTACTAAAATGGGAGAACACAAAGGTTTCTCAGTCCCTCAGAAAAATTCTATGATCTGTTACAGAAGAAATTCCCAGAACCTGCACCTATTCCTCCAGTTCTGTCAGGTTTGGAGGATGTGTGTGTTACTGCCTGCAGTTTTCCTGACAGTCAGTCAGCTGCCCCTAAAAAGGCAGATAGGATATATAAAGTTCCTTAGTATTTTAAGTTTTTATACACTCTTCCCAAACCTGATCCAGCAGTTATAGTTTTAGTTCATCCTTCTGCTGCTAAGCACAAGGATGGGATGATTATTGATAACTTTGCCTCACTATCTATCTGCATCACTAACTTTCTGGCTGCTATTTTCCTAACTGAAACTAACATTCTATTTTTCATGTACTATAACAGTCAATGTCACACACTGTACTACCTACGTACTATTTTTTGGACACTATCTACATCATGTATGGTGAGAATGACTATTATTGTCTATAATGTTTTAACTCTATAAAATTGTCTAGATGTGTAGTAATATATTGCAACATCTTGTAACATAGTTTGTTCTTTCAACTTATTTTTGTATAGTATTGCTAATGTAATTTGTATTGGATTGGATTGGATTATACTGTATTTGTATTGTACTATATGTGGAGCTTTTCTCCCAGGGCCTCTGCTGAAAATGGGTTCTGTAGAGCCAGTCAGATTGATCAAATAAATAATAAATAAATAAGTGTGGAGAAAAAAAGGTATGCTTTTGAAACTTTGATTTTCAGAATTTTGAGTTATGGCTTGTTCTGACTAACTGTGAAAGCATGAGAAATGTTTTATCTGCAATTTCTTCTCGTGATGAAAAATTTATTTTAATTAATTTCATTCTATTTATTGTTCAAATCAGTTCTTATTGCATGCAGTGTGTGTACGACTCTGTTGACACTACTTCAAGGAGGTTTGCCTGGCTGTGTTCTCACAGTCTCCCAGATGATGTTAAAAATGAGATTTTAAATGCTCCTTTGGATAGAGATTTAGTTTTTGGCCCCTCTGCTGCAGAAGTGATCAAAAAGTGTGATGAAAGAGGTAAGTTGATACAGGGAAAGTCATGACTTTTCAGCCTCCTTTTCAAGTTTTCCAATAGATTTGCTAACTTTGCAACCTATTTTGGCAAAATAAATAAACAGTCTCAACAAAATACAGGAAAACAGACATTTAATTAGAAATGGCAAGGGGTTTCCAAGAAGATTTTTGGAAACTCCCAGAAAAAGGACAGTCCAATAAGTCTGAGTGACTATTTAAGAGACCCCCCCCCCCCCGACTCTAGCAATCCCTTTTTTTTATCCACCACCCTTTTTGGGAAATAGAAAGTTTCAAACAGATCCATTGTGAAGATCATTCATCAAGGTTACAGATGGCAGTGGAAGGAAATTCTTCCTTCCAGGTGATAATTCCTCATCCTTTAGACCAGACTCTTGTTTCCACCCATCCTTCATCGCATGCTGTCCCAGGAGTGCTAGAACCTGTTCTCCCTTCCTAGGTGGGAATGAGATTTTATTCAAGGAGTTTTTTAGTGCCAAAGAAAGAAAGAAAATGCTTGGAGACCAGTTCTGTATTTTATTTTCCTAAACCTGCTTGTGATACTGCCCTTTTCTTCTTCATTTAAGTTTCCCTGTAACAACAGATTTAAAAGATGCATATCATCACATTCCTATTCATCCAGACTTCAGGTGTTTCTTAAGGTCTTTTGTGTCTGGATCACATTGTCAATTCCCTACCTTACCCTTTGGGCTATCCACTGCACCAAAAGTGTTCACAAAGAGTCTATTTCCAGTTATAGCTCATTACAGGCTGTAGGGTTTCCACATTTTTCTATATTTAGATGACTTGATTATCTTTGGAGCATTTCTCCTAGGGCCTTCGCTGAAAATTGGCTTTGTTTCAAGTCGGACTTTCCCAGTAAACAAATGTTAAATAAAATAAAAATAAAATAAATACATTTTTGCATAGTCTTTTTCAAAGTGTCAGGAATCTCTCTCTCTCTCTTGAGTAAGAAATCTCTTGAACAAGCTTGGATTCCAAGAGAACATTCAAAAGTCTTCCTTGACTCCTTCTCCCAGGATTGTGATTTTGGAATGTCAGCTAGACACCACATTTCAAAGAACTTTTCTTCCACAGAAAAAAATAGATCTACATCTGTATCTATTTCCAGGATTTTTCACTCAGACTTTGGTCACAGCGAGGGAATACCTCAGGATTTTGGGTCTCATGGCCACTATGATTCTCATAATACCCTTGGCAAGACTCCACATGAGAAAGATGCACTGGTACCTGAAATATCTTTGGTCACACCCACAACACCCCTTATCTTTTCAGATCCTAGTGTTGGGGTCTGTCAGAAGGGAAATTACTTGATGGAGACAACAGATATGCCTAAATCCATGTCTCTTCTTCTCCATCCCTGTTCTAAAACAGTCAGTCACCATGGATGCCTTGGACTTTGCTTGGGAAGCAGTTTCATGAGGGATAAAAGTACAAAGTATCTGGGACACCAATGACCAACACAAGCACTTAAAATACACATATGCTTGCCTGATTAAGCCACTCAACTCTCTGAATCATCTTTGGTTCTGGGATCTCTTCAAGCTGTTACAGATTATACCACAGTCATGCTGTACATGAACAAGCAAGGGGGAGCCAGGTCATACCCCCTCTGCAGACTAGCCATGTTAGCTTGGGATATAGCTTCACAGCACAATCTCACATCCTGCATTCTATCAGACCAAAACTGTATGGTAGGCAAGTTCAGCAAGACAAAGGCAGACCCTCATGAATGGAAACTAGATCAAGGAGTCTTCCAAGATTTGATCCATCTGTGCAGAGTTCCTCAAGTAGACCTCTTTGCCTCCTCTCTGAACAATCATCTGGCAAGATTCTGCTCCAGGATTCCATTCAAGAAAGCCTGGAAGAGAGATACCTTTTATTTTCCTTGGACAGGAATGTTTCTGTATGCTATTCCACCATTTCCACTAATATCTAGGGTACTTCTGAAGATTCAGAAGGATTCCTCCAAGATCATTGTGGTGACGCCCTTCTGACCAGGCAGCCATGTTTCTCCCTTCATTTGGAAATGTCCAGCGGGAATTATCACAATCTTCATTACAAATCAGATCTATTTAGTCAGGAACATGGGTGTATTGATACACCACAACACCAGTCAACTTCATTTGACTGCCTGGGTGATGGGGTCTTAATTCCCTTTATGCGCCTCTTTACTGAGGATGTGCAACAGGTACTAATGGAGGCAAGAAAGCCTACTAGTTGAAAATTATATATTAGCAAATAGAAAAGGTTTTCTAGTTGGTGCCAGCAACATAACCTAACCTGTTCAGGGCTAGTTGTTCTCTAGTTGTACAATATTTGTGTGAGTTACTATCTTACAGCCTTTCTTACTCCTCTATAAGGGTTCATTTATTAGCCATTTCAGCATGTTTACCCATGGATCCTCATCTTTCAATGCATTTTCATTTCAAAATGATTTGAAAGTAGTTTTGCATAAGAAGTCTCCAAAAAACTGGTGAGCTATCCTTAGGAACTTAATTTTGTGTTACAGAAACTGATACTTGATTAATTTGAACTAGCCAACTTCACTGACTTGAGGTTCTTAATATGGAAAACAGTTTTACTGATCACTGTGATCTCTGCAAGAAGGGTATCTGAGTTACAAGCTCTCACAGTGAGTCAATCCTATCATATTTCCACAGACACAAGGTTTCTTTGAAAATAATCCTTCTTTTATGCCTAAAGTGGTATCCAGGTTTACTTTAAACCAAACTATCCATCTCCCCATTTTCTTTCCTGAACCCAAAAATGAGGGAGAAAGGATACTTCATACCTTGGATGTCAACAGACTACTCAGGTACTATCTTGAAAGAACTAAATATTTCATATCATTGGATTAACTGTTCATTTCTTTTGAATGTAAAAACAAGGGACCACCTGTGTCAAAACAGACTATTTCCAAATGGCTGTTTAAGACTATTATCTTTTGTTATAGTCCCCAAACAAAGCTATTCAGGCAGACCCACTCTACCAAGGCCTTCATTTATGGCTTTTGCAAAGGGTTGGATTCTGGAAGTATTCTAGAAGCTGGAACTTGGTCCTCTGTATAAACTTAATTCTTTCTCTAGGTCTAGATCAAGCTTTGCAAGGACCATACTCTAGGAGCTCCTGGACTCTTCTCCTTAAACAACATAGTATTAAAAAAATATGATGAACTTAGTACAGTTGTATAAGTAAATTTACCATAACAGTAGATGTTAGAATGATCACTGCTGCAGTAGCTGCTCCTCCCTCCATCCCCCTTGTTTTTTGGTATGTTAGTTTTGCCAGGGTCAGTATTTTATTTTTGTTCTTCCTACGTTGTCCTTCCAGGGCTCAACCATCAACTCTCTGCTGGTAGTACAGCTCTTGGTGCTCAAAGTTTCTTTTATTTAGCTCAGCTCGAACTGCCTGACAGTTTGGACTCATGGCTAGTGCCCTCCAGCTTTGGAAGATGTCCAGCTGTTATATCTTGACAGAATATAACCCATAATGTTATGTTATCCATATCTTGCCTTTGTTCTTGCTGTTTGGGTTCGGAGCTGATCCTCGGCTCTGACTCAGCTGTATACTATACCTCGAGAGCTTTTATTGGCTCGAATTTAGCCCCTATCCCACCATCCCTAGTGGTAGTTACACAGATCTCGTTTGTCGCTTGCAGCATCGAGATTGCGGATACTGGCTCAGGCTTTGTTTTTTTCTCTTATTATATTTTTGAAGAACATTTCTAGTTTAGCATATCTAACTTGTTAACTGTAGTTGTCCTTCGTATTTCTACTTATCCCTATCCCATCTGAGTGACTTGCTTTTGTGTGGACTAACCGTTTTTTCTCTCTAGCCCTTTCCCCTCTTCTAAACCCTTTTAAATTAGAGGGTTCTTCTTCATTTTTTTTCCCTTTCCATTAAGTTTTAAGGAATTGCCATTTAAGTTAGAGGCTCTCCTTAGGTGGAGAGTTCACCATTTAACTTAGAGGCTCTCTCCCCCTTCTCTGCTTTCCTGTTTGTTAAAAAAAAAAAAAAAAAAAAAGAAAGAAAGATATTTTTTGTCTGTTATTGCATAGTTTTCTTATCAGTAGTTTATAGCCTTAGACATAGTGCTGTTCTATATTATGTCCAAAGATACTGGCAAGGATTCGAAACCTTCCGGTTTCAAAAAATGTGATTTGTGCTGCCAAAAGATGTCCCTTATGGACGGGCACATGAATTGCATATATTGTTTAGGACCTGTTCACCTGCAGGATTCGTGCTCTATCTGCCATGATTTTCACGAGTCCTGAAGGAGAGAAGAAACAAGTTAAACTTGAGAGGTTTACTGAAGAGCCCCTTTGATGTTGCTATGGAGGGGACTCGGCCCGTAAAACAATTGGACAAAGTCAAACCAAGTTCGGACCCGTCTAAGGAGAAGGGCAAGCCACAAGCTAAGTTGAACCTGACTTTCGGTTCTGACAAGACACTTTCACCTATGGCTCCATCTGTGTTTTTGGAGCCAGTGAGGTCCCACAAGCGTTCCAGGTCTCCTGCCTTGGAACCGGTGTGGTCTGCTCCATGGTCTGCATTTTTACAATCTGTGGCGGGCAGTCACTGGTCTTCAACCCATTCCTCTTGGTCATCCAGGAGCCTCTCGGATGATGATGTGGAGAGGGTGGTAAAGAGGCTTCTTAGGACACCAGCATTAGCCAAAATACTTTCTGGCCCATCCCAGACAGAAATGGTGCTGACAACCCAAACAACACCTGTCTCGATTCCTCCTCGGACTCTTCTGAGTTCGGACCTGGAGTGTATGGAAGTTGTAGTGGTGGAACCATCGATTCCAGTAACCTCTTCTGGTCTTTCAGCTCCAACTACTACTCCGATCTCCTTGATAACCCCTTCTATCGAGGGATCTGGGAGCCAACACTCCCTCATCAGCTCCGAGGGGGAGAATGGCATCAGACCCTTGTCCGACCCTACTTGGAGCTTCGGCGTAGATCAGCTCGGCTCCTACATTGGCCTCGGAGCCATTGCCCTCAGTTCAGAGGAAGTCTCCTGCTTCTTCAGAGCCAGAGATTCTTTCGGGTCGGGACCACGATGCCTTCGAGGTGATGAGGAGCATGCTGTCTGCTGAGACAGCTCCACACTCAGCTCCATTGGCTCCTTTGCCTTCGGTGCCGGTGTCCACCTCCAAACCTCCCCTCCGCCACAAGCGTAGGGAAACCATGCTCCAGGATGCCCCATAGGGCGATCCCACCTCTTCCAAAACCTCCCCTGAGCATCCCTCAGAGGAGGTCCTTCGGAAGTGGACTTGAAGGAGGAAGCATGTGGACTTCCCTGAGTCCTTGACATCAGACACAGAAATGGATGACTCAGAAGAGTCCCCACGGTTCCCCTCTAAATATGTCCCTTTTTCAGGCATCTTAGAAATCCTTAGACAGAGGAGTGACTGGAAGTCCCTTGCTCCTTCTGAAGATGAGCCAGTGTACCTGGATGCAGTCAGTTCCCATCCCTCCACCTCTTGGGTATCTTCTCCTTTCGACCCACTATTGCACTTAGTGAGTCAGAAGGCTTTGCGCTCTCCAGACACAATGGAACCAGTTCCGCTGAGGCCCAATAAATTCATTACAGCCCCTGAAGACAGGCTATTCTTATCTAAAGGTGTTCCCATTAATACTATCGTGGTGGTAGCAGCCACCAAGAAGGAATTGGTGGAAACTTCTTCATCTGTCCATCTGCCAAATAAAGAGTCTCGTATGATGGACAGATATGGGAAGTGTATGTTTTCTTTAGTGACCTTTACACTCAGGTCGCTGAACTATTTGTCCCACTTTACAAGGCTTCAAAGGGATCTCCTCAAAGAGTTAGGAGATACCTTACAGGATCCTACAGCTGCGGGAGCCTCGGACAAGGTGGCTTCTCAGCTTGCGACCTTGACTTCAGTGGTTAACTCCTCCATGCGGCTAATTTCTTACGTAGCTGATGGGGTGAGCAGGGTGGCAGGCACAGGAGTAGCCTTATGCAGAAACTCCTGGATGCACCTTTGTCATTTTGCGGAGCCCTTCAAGTCTTCCTTTATCAATGTCCCTTTTGACGGCTCATCCTTGTTTGGGCCTCAGGTAAAAGAGAGTTTTACCAGGTGTGAACAGGATGGCAAACTCTCTCTGCCATGGGAGTATGTTATTCTGCTCCATCTAGGCCCTATTCTAAAGGGCAGAAGAGCAGGAACATGTAGTTCTGGAAATCCCAGGGAGCTTTGCCTGACACACATGGAGATTTTTCCCCCAAGGGGAGAGGAGGAAATAACAGAAGACGCTGACCTCGTGGCGGGGGGGGGGGTGTCTGCAGAATCAGGGTGACAGAGATACCTTCTCTGGTAGGCCCTTCCAGCACTCCTGAAGGGAGGTCCGACTGTCCAACTCCAGAGACAGTCGGGGGAAGATTATCCTTGTACCCAAAATCTTGGCAGACAATCACAGAAGGTACATGGGTACTACCCATAATATCCAGAGGTTACAATATCCCCTTCTCCCAACTTCCCCTGTCAAAAAAAACAACATTCTATCCCAGATGTTCCACCCAGTCTTCGGAATCAAGCAAACCTAGAGGTTCAAAGCTTGCTAAGAAAAAGAGTCATCCAGGAAGTCCCCGCAGACCAAATTGGATCTGGAACTTACTCAAGGTTCTTTTTAGTTCCAAAAAAAACAGGGGACTGGAGATCCATTTTGGATCTCAGCAGGCTAAATATGTTAGTCAAGAAAACAAAGTTCCAGATGGTAACACTGCAGTCCATTCTTCCCTTTCTGGGACAGGATAATTGGATGTGCTCTATCGATCTCCAGGATGCGTACTACCACATAAAAACTAACAGATGGTCAAGGAGATATCTACGCTTCTGGCTGGGAGACAGTCCCTATCAGTTCAGAGCTCTGCCCTTTGGTCTCACCATAGCCCGCTGGGCGTTCACCAAATGCATGGCAGTAGTTGTGGTTCACCTGAGGTGTCAAGGATTCCAGGTGTTTCCATATCTAGACGACTGGCTCCTTACTGCCACCACCGAGCATCAACTAATTAGGGCAAGGGAATCCACAATTCACTCTTGTTCTCAACTTGGGATCACCATAAACTATGAAAAATCTGCCTTGTTGCCTTGTCAGTATATTACCTTTATAGGGGCAGATTTAGACAAAAGGGCCATGATAGTAAAGCTGCCTTAAGAAAGAGTATTAACCGTCCATCATCAAGTTGTCATGCTGCTCACACAAAACAGAATTCAAGCAAGATTTGTCCTCAAGGCCCTGGGTTCTATGGTGGTGGGCAATCACTCTGGTCCCTATGGTTCGCTTCCATATGAGAATTCTACAATGGCTTCTATTTGTACAATGGACATTCCAGGAATTACCCATGTCACATCAAATTCTGATCATGGAATCCTGCAAAAGGGATCTGGAGTGGTGGCTTCACTCCCCTATGGTGACAGGCCATTTCTAGCCCCCCAACCTGTAGCCACAGTGACCACGGACACTTCCCAGATAGGATGGGAGGATTATCTGGGACAGACTGTTCAGGGGACTTGGCAGGAACACAAGTACCACTTGCACATCAATGTCCTGGAGATGAGAGCGGTGCTCCTGGCATTGCAAGCTCTTCAGGACTCTCTACCTACAGTGACTATAGCAATTCAGATGGACAATATGTCGGTAGTATAGAACATCAACAAGCAGGGTGGAACCAGGTCTTACCCCTTGTGTCGAGAGGCTCTACGAGTTTGGCAATGGGCGATGTCTTCTCAATGCTTTCTGGTTGCAACACACATCCTGAGAAAATCCAACGTGATAGTGGACAAGCTCAGCCGGGCTATCCTGGTGCCCCATGAGTGGCCCCTGAAGCAGAATGTTGCGGACTTGATTTTTCACAAATGGGGCCAGCCATGCTGCGATCTGTTTGCCACCCCCTCCACAGTAAATGCAGCAGCTACTTTGCCCTAGTCCCACCACCGGGACAGTCACCCAGGGGCGCACTTGTTCAAGATTGGCCCCCAGGACTGCTTTACACCTTTACACCTTTTCCCCTGATCACCAAGGTTCTTCAGAAAGCACAGTCATTCAGTTGCAAGTTAATCCTCATTGCCCCTTACTGGCCTCATCAGATATGGTTCCCATTCCATTGGCCTCACCTACAAGGGGAGCCTTGGATCCTGGAGCAGTGCCAGATCTTTTGAGGCATCAGTCGAGGGCTGTCCATCCTTCCATTTCAAACTCTCAAGCTCACAGCTTGGTTTCTCCATTTCCAGTCTTAGCCAGGCTTCCTGATGTTTCTCCAGCAGTTCAACATATTTTGATTTCTTCCCATAAGCCCACTAATAGGAGACTTTATGCTAGTAAATGGAAGAGATTCTCTTGTTGGGTAGGCAAAAATCAGGTTGATCCCTTTACTGCTCCCCTTTCAAAGATTCTTGAATTTCTTGCTGAAACCTTTGACTGAGGAGCAGCTGCAGCTACTATCTGAGTTCAGTTAGCTGCCATTTCTAATTTCCATATGGGAAAAATGGGTTCCAATATCATGTCCCATATGTTATGCAAGACATTCTTAAGACCTCTGATAAAGAAGTTATGCATTCACCATAATGTTCCATGCTTGTTGTCCTTGATCTCGCCTTCCTTCTTACGTCCCATCCTCCTTCCCCCTTCCTAGAGGATCGAGAGGAATCCCTTGTTTTTTGGTTATACTCGCTGGGTTTCCTTTATACCATACCTTATGGTTAGTCTCAGTCTACTCCTATTACTCTTGTGGAGGGGTTACACCTTTATATGTAGGTGTCATCTGATATGTAAAGTAGAGTATATCTCTTGTCTGTTTGTATGGTCTAGTGTTGGGTTATCACAAATGAGATCTGGGTAACTACTGCTAGGCATGCTGTGATAGGGGCTAGCCTCGAGCCAGTAAAAGCTCTTGAGCTAAAGTATACGGCTGAATTGGAGCCGAGGATAAAAGAAAACCTCATTGTAATATTTGCTGCAAGTAATATGTATCTGTAGATCATGCAAATAGCATGGAGGTATCAGTGCAATCAAAAGTTCCATAAAAAGAATTATTAGTAGACACAACTATGGATTAAATTTGTATCAGACAGAACAGATGGCTTCCTGTAAAGGGATCTCAAAAGAGGTTACATAAAGGGCAGCTCCATGATGAAGAGGGATAAACCTCTGACTACATCACGAGTGACTCAGGTTCAACTAATGGCTTTGGTACCTGCAGGAACTAGTCAGGTAAGATGGCAGTGAACAGCCTGTGCTAGTCTGCCCACCCTGGGGGTGGGAGGCATCTCTTGGGTGACAAGTACCAGAAGAATTAGCCATTCATCCATTGGAGTTCCAAGCTAGCTGAGCTCGCATTACCATACTGGACTTACATTAGTAGTCACAGGAAGGTAGCATGCAAGGCATGCTTCCCTTAGAAGGTACTGATTGTAGGCTTGTAGGAGCTGCTAAGAGGCAAGGAGAGAGTTCTCCTAAAGGAAAGTTGGCCTGCTCCACATCCATTGACTCTTGACCAGACATAAAAAAATGAGTAGGATTCTCACCTAGCCAGAATATACCCAGCTCTTCTTCCACCAGAATGAATTGGCCAACTGGCCAAAGGTAGAAGACTTATTATATAAAGTGCTAGACAGAGCATTAAAAATAGTTATATAAAACCCGACTGATGACTCTACCTTGGCTGCTATCAAATTATATACTATAAAGTTATCACTGTGCAGTCACAGCTGCCATTTTCCTGGAAAAAAAGTCAAGAAGGGCTATACAAAAGGAACAGTAGTTAGCACTACCCACCTAGTGCCAAAAGCAAAGAGGTGTGCATGGATACTTTGTGACAAGCGGGTCATAACCATAAATGAGCATGCATATGTAAAAATACAAATGTGGTGTATTGATGAATCGAGTAAGTATGCATGTGCCTGTTTTCTATATATGTAACACTAATCTGTATAATATGTCTTTGTGCAGATGACTGGACATAGATATATGTCTTCCTGAGTTGACAGCAAGGCCACATGTGGACGCCTAGTGATGTTGCTAGGGTAATGTTGTTTATGGGTAACAAATGGCATGGCATTCACGCCAATAATTCAAGATCAGCAGAGCAAAGAAAGTCATTTATTTTTTCTTGCTGTAATGGAAGGATATCAGGGATGAAGACATTGTGTGCATACTTTTCTGTGTAAGTACAGTCCATCATTGAGCAGCTTGTAGAACTACAATCTGTTAAGCTGTTTTTATATCGATGATCATCAGTCAGGGGATGTGCCCACTAGTGACCCTACACATACTATATACATGTTTAATTTAAGTTATATTTGCAGCTGTACCATGTAAATACACCTATTTTACAGTCTTACATATTGTGAAGTAGATGGAGCAGCTGCCAAAAGAAGCATATTCTACCCATGCTGCATTGCACTATATCTCCAGTGTATATGTGCTATGTAGAATTCCACCTGCTACATCATGAAACTTTAATGAAATTTCAGGCAGAGATATAAATGTTATTTTGCAGCACACATATTAATACAATACAGGAACGTTATAAATGTGTTATGTGTCTAAGAAATGGATGTGAAAAAAATTCACCTCTAGAACAGAGTGGACTGAAGCTTGACATACACATGAAAAACACATAACAGATAGTTATGGCTGAAGAAAACCAGTCAGGATTCTTTGATGTGCTTTACTTACAGAGAGGAAAGAAGTATAGTAGCATGAAGTATTCTACAGCTGTGAAGGCTATATTACAATTTGCACTGCCACACAGATAGTGGCCAGAAGTTAAGAGTACCTATTATGAAATAATGACTTGAAAAGCTGTTTCATGGTGGATACTCTTTATTCTCTAGGATTAGACTATACATAACAGCTCTAAAATCTGCCTAACAAAACATCTATACCTTTCTGAAATCAGAGAAGTGCATAGTATTTTTTTTCATACCTGATTTTGGAATATAATCAGAGTGCTCCATGTATCACAAGGATAGTATTTCTCAGCAACATTTATATTATAGTATAATATAATATAATAGGTAAGCTGCAATCTCATGTGGCACTGCAGGTAATGGGATCTGTAGCAAGTAGCACAAATTTGCAGCCGTGTTCACAGTTGCTGATTTATGTATGACACAGACCTGACATTAGTAAAACTAATTAGTAGAAGAGATAATGGACTGCCACACAGAGAGTTGTAACAGGGGTACAGGATAAACAAGAATGTCTAAGATGATGGGAACATGAAAGGGGGAGTAGAAAGCAAGCTAAATGGAAGTACCATAGAGAAAAGTATATGATTAAACTGGAAGTGCAGTGGGTATGTTAGTGCTGAAAGACTGCTTTTGACAAAATTAAATGAGGACAACATATAAATAGCTAAAGGGAAGAGTCAGCTGTGGAAAACAGAGTAGAAATTAATTCCTAAAACAAAAGAAAACAGAGCCAGGGTTAGGTGCTGAAAGCATTCTTGGTTGTAAGGGAAGATTTGGGAATGAGGACATAGTACATAACTGGAATGGAGAAGGAAGGGATAATAGACTAACGATAGATGATGAAGGAATAGGAGAACAAGGCATTGTATACAAACAGGACAAGGAACTGGTCAAACAAACTACTCACCAAAGTCAATAATTGAAATCACGTGGTCTGAGTGGATTTCAGCTCTTGCCCAGTGATGTAAATGACTCCAACAATGCTGTCTATAGCAAGAGTTACTGTCCATACTCCAGCATCTGGACCAACTAATTGAAAATCAAAACCATGGCTTGCAAGTTGATTGAAGTATCACCAGTCTGCACCGCAATTCTCCTACCCACCTCACTGAAACACTCTACTAACTCTACCATGCCCACCAATCCTTGTAGCCACATTACTGCTTAGATAATATATTTATTTATTTATTTATTTATTTATTTATTTCACATGTATTGACCAGGGTGGTCCAGGTGGGACAGAGCCCTTTTTCACTGTAAACCCGAGGAGAAAAGCTCCACAATTACATAGTCATTTAAAACATATACCTAAATTAACATTGTACATAGCTAATTAAACAAAAGTCTCCAACAGTGATGGACGAAAATGTTGGGTATAACATGAGTAGCAATTAGAGTCTACAAATCAGCAAAGTACAGTAGGTACAGTGCAGAGTAAAAGTAGACAAATAAATAATTTACATTCATGTCAAGGCAAAGTACAGTAGGTACAGTGCAGAGTAAGGTAAACAAATAAAAATGTACATCCTTAGTGACCAGTTTAGTTGAATAGTAGCAGTGGGAGAGTAGTTAGGTGCAAAATATTCTGTTAGCAATTATAGTAAAAATGTAGGTACAAGGTAGAGAAATAGGAAATGTAGAAGTAGTGAAGAGAAATATAGTAGGTTAGAAAGGAAGCTGGATGGGCGACCGCGGTGGTGCAGAGGTTAGCGTTGCCGCCTCACAGCAAGAGGTTGTCCAGTTCAATTCTCGGCTGGGCTGCCTTCTGTGCGGAGTCTGCATGTCCTCCCTGAGGTCGCATGGGTTTCCTCCGGGTGCTCTGGTTTCCTCCCACATCCCAAAGGCATGCTGTAGGTGGATTGGACACTCCAAATTGGCCCTAGGTGTAAGTGCGTGCATGCGTGTGCCTTCTGTGAAAGGTTGGATGCTGGGCTAGCACCTCAGCATCGTAAAACTCCACTGCCAATCATGAGCAGACAGGTGATCTGCTGTGGCGACCCTAAACTGGGAAAAGCCAAAAGAAGAAGAAGAAGAAAGGAAGCTGGATGACACAGGTATGGGATAAAGGAGAGAGGCTGGTTGGCAGAGAGGAGTAGGGTCAGTCTGGTGGATGATAGCACTGACATAGTCTTTTATTGCTTAAGTGATTTTTTTACTGCATTTCTGAATTGGTGTTCGAATCTAATATTTTTAATGTCTAGTGGAAGTTTATTCCAGTTCTCAGCAGGGGAATAGCTGTAAATGTTTTTACCAATGTTGATCTTTGGTTTGTAGAAGATGTTCTGAGCTCCGAAGTGTTCTTGATGGGGTGTATGAGGAGATAATAGAGGTAATGCTGGGGCAGAAAGTGGGCTGGTACAGTATAGAGTGAATTATCTGAAGCTGAGAGAGAAGGTTATGGGGAAATTCTAACCAGTTCACTTTTCTGAGTGCTAAGCAGTGATGAGTGGAGTATGGTAGTTCAGCAGCAAATTTGGCTACCTTTTTGTAAGTGGACTCTAGTTTAGATAGAAGTGAGGTTTGTAAGTCGATGAGGATTTGAGAGCCATACAGAAGGGTTGGTAATAGGTAGGCATGTGATAGGGCTGTCTTGGCTTTACTGGAAGGAATGTTTTTGTTTCTATAAAGGAGTCCAAGTTTTTGGTGTTTTTTTTAAATGTTACTTAGTACATGCAGGTCAAATTTCAGCTGGTCATCAATAATGACCATGAGTAGTTTGGTATGGTTTTCCACTGTAATGAGTGTGTTATTGTGGGGAGTGATAGTGAAAGAAGGTTTCAGATTGTTCATTGTTTTCAGGACAAATATTAAGAGTTTAGTCTTCTTTAGGTTTAAGATTAGATGGTTTTGGTTGAGCCAAATGGTTCCAAAATTGGTTGAGCAATTTTCAATAGACAAGAAGGAGTTCTGAGTTGTAGTATGAAGCTCAGGGAGGGTATCAGCTATGGTGATGACTGTGGAGTCATCAGCATATTTTACCAGTGATGACTCTGGAGTGGAGGTAGACAATCAATTGGTAAAAATATTAAATAGCAGTATTCCAAAAATTGAACCTTGGGGTACTCCCATCTTTATAAGGAGTTCAGGGAAGATAGCAGAGAGCCATTTAACATATTGGAAATGATTGCTGAGGTAACTATGGAGAACCAGGAGATAGTAGGGGTTGATAGGTTTAGTGCGGAGAGTTTATCTGAGAGGAGAGGGTGAGCGACCGTGTCAAACACTTTTGAGAGGTCCACAAAGAAGCAAAAGACTAATTTATTCTGGTCTCTGGCTTTTCAGATGGTGTTGATGAAGGAGATGAGAGCAGTAGAGATACTATGACCCAGGGTGAAAGCCTTGTTGGGTGGGGGTGATTAGGTTCTCTTGTATGAGGTGTTGTAGGATTTGTGTACATATTTTGCCAAGATCCTAGAGAGGGGTGATAGAATTGCAATGGGCCTAAAGTTGGATAGTTTAGTAGAGCTGCCTCATTTATGGATGGGTAGAGTGTAGAACATTTTCCAAATAGCAGGGACTTTGGCTTCAGTAATAGATAGGTTAATGAGAACAGAGATGGGTAGGGCTAGGGAGATGGCAGCTATCTGGAGAAAGAGTGGAGGGAGACCATCTGTTGAGAGAGAGAGAGAGAGAGAGAGAGAGAGCAAGGGTTAAGTTTAAGAAGCAAGGATTTAATGTATCTGGTGGATACAGTTTTAGACAAAAGGCTGAGGATGTGTTAGAGGGTATAGGAAGTTTGGTGGTGGGGTAGTATTTCAGTTTGGATGGTTGGTTAGTTTGCTAATGGAGTCTATAAATTAGGAGTTAACGTTTGTAGCAGTTTGGAGGGGAGTATTTGTGGGACAACGTTGGGGAGAAGAGGGCTTTCCTGGATGAAAGATTTGGTTAATAGTATGTCAGACTTTCTTAGGGTTATGTAGGTGTGTTTCAGAGGGATCTGAGAAATAATTTCTCTTCTCATTGGTAACTGCTTTCTTAATAAGGTTGCAAAAATGTCTGCACTGTTGTAGGTGGAGGGGGAGTTTGGTTTTAATCCAGAGCTTCCAGGTTTTGTCCTTCTGAGCCATTAGGGAGGAGGTGGAGTTTGTTAGCCAAGGGTATACAGCTGATTTTATTCTGACATTGTGTATGGGGGCTAGGGAGTTGAGTATGTTAAGGAATATGTTGCTAAATTCCATGACGGCTTCATCATGGGGAAACTGGCTGAGGAAGGACCAGTTGATAACTGAAAATTGGCTGTTTAGTTCATTAGGATCAAAGTTTTTTTTTTAATTTTGACATGCTTTGATCTTATGAGGTTTGCAGATGTATGGGATAAAAGAGAGGACTTTGACTGGGCAGTGGTCACTAAGGGTATTGGGTAGGGTTTCAAGGAAGTGATATTTATGTGGATATGATACTAGAATCCAGTCAAGAAGAGCTGAATGAGTAGTAGATTTAGAGGAATAAGCAGGAGTAGTTATTAGTTGGATGAAACCATGTACATTAATGGAAGTGTAGGGGGATTCAGTGGAGAGACCTAGCCAGTTAATGTTGACATCTCTCATGAGCATTGTTTCATTGTGGAGGTCAGAGCAGAGAAAGAAAAGGATACTTTCCAGTACTGTGATGTTGTCACCCGGTAAAATGTAGATTAAAGCTATGTTAATTGAGGTGTGAGTATTTATTTTACAGTTAGCTACAAGAAGTTCTGCAGGTGAGTCTGGAGGAGAGGCGATAACTAGAGGGGTTAGAGTGAGGTGGTCAGTATACATGATAGCAACACCTCCTCCTTTTTGTTTGGTTTGATCTAGTCTTAAAATGTTGTAGCCAGGGGAAGGATGTCTTTGTCTGGAATGTAGGGATTAAGCCAAGTTTCACAAAGGGCTATGATGTCTGGGGAGTGTAGAGATATCCAAGAGTGGAATTTAGTAGTTTTGTTCATTATGCTTCTCAGGTTAATGGAATACATAGAGATGTGTTTTAGTGGGATATCAGAGTGGGAAACCATGGATTGTACAGAGGTATCATCATAAGGGAAAGAGAGACCTGGGCAATGGTTGGGGTGTATGTTACCTGCGAGAAGAAGGGAGAAGAGAGTAGGAATTGGATGAGGCTTAGGGATATAAAGTAAATAGTATTTAAGTTTTCCTTTGGGGAGGTTTGGCTTTAATGCGCTTAGTTGTGTCTATGGAGGGAAGGTGGTATAGCTATGAATGACTGAGGGAGTTTTATGAAGACTGGGGGATTGGTAGAGGTAGGTGAGTGGTAGTTGGGTTTGAAGGGAATGCTATAGGAGGAGAGGTTGTATAAGATAGGGTGGAAGTAATAGTGCTAGGAGGAGGGTGACAGACATCATGGTGAAGTGTGGTTGGGTGTGGTAATGATTGTGTGTGTGGAAAGAGATGAAGGTATAAGGTAGCTGTATGGCTAAAGAGTAAGAGTAGAATAAGTTCAAGTCTATGCAAGTGAGGTTGAGGCGTAACGAGTAGAGTTATAGGTGATCGTTGGGAGTGAAGAAGGGTGGAGATATAGGAGGAATGTGACTGGAGGATATGGAATTAAGGGTTTGTGAGGGAGTGTTGTGCGGGCCAGAGAATAGAGGAAATGGTGTCAGGGGTAGTTGGGAATGGGGGCAGGGTAGGGAAGTAGAGTGAGCCTGAGTACAACAAGGACAAACAGACCAGGTTGGCCCAGCTGAACGAGGTAAGTGGAAGGTACAGAAAACAATCAGAGATTGCAATCTTTTCCTTTTGCAGGAAAGTATGCTAGTCTGGAGTTTGGGGTTTACAGAAAGAGGGAGATAGGGAGAGTGGGGCAAGGGAAGTTCAGGCACCTAGGCCCTGAGAGTCAGTGGTCAGAGCATGTGCTAGTGGGAAGTGTGGTAGTTTACTAAAGGATGAGAAGACTGTGACTGGGACAGTGTAAAGGAGTCATGGGAAAAGGAGTTGATGTGGGCTAGCTGAGTGAGCTGTTTACCCAGTGATTGCAGTGCCATCTAGTGGGCAAAGAGAGGGAATGAAAACACTAAAAAAGAAAGTCCGTAGATAAAAAGGAAGGGGATAGGTGGGGAGACAAATGCTCTTGGGAGCTCTTCTGTGAGTGTGCAAGCCCAGGATGCAGACTGTTCACAAAAAGAATCATTACATATAGAGTATACTACAGGCAAATATAATCAGGACTGGGACTCTAGTGGCAACAAAATTCTATAAAGATCTAATCTAAATCTGCACATAAGTTGTTGAAAAAAGGAAGTTTCTGTCCCATTTTATGTGCTGCTAAGGACCCTGGAAAGGTGTTCAAAGAAGCAATTAATTCAAGTTTTTGGGTGGGGAGAGTAGCAACTCATTCCCAGTATGGAGTGGCTGAAAAAGAAGAAACACAATTTCTAAGGTAAGCCTGACTGCTCTGGACAGAAGCAGTGCAAACATCTTTGAAATAAGTGATGAGGGACATAAAGGCTGTTACATTAGGCAGTAATTAAGTATAGTAGGGTCTACAGCAACATCAGTTATGAGTGAAAGAAATAGGGAGAAGGGTTTAAGATAAAGTAGTACAAGGCAGCTTGTGCACGTTTATGAAAAAAGTGCAAAACTCGGAGTGGCAATAGAGTTTTAGGAAAAGCAGGTCAAAGAGAGAAAGTGGAGATAGGAGTCAGGAATTACAAGGGTGGGAGGAAGTGAGATTCAAAGGAGAAGCATGGCCAGAGCAGTGGAACAGCCGGCAGATGAGTGGATGCAGTAAGACCTGTTGCATTCTGTCTATTCAGCAGTTTCTAATTGAGAAAGAGAGTATGAGAAGAAAAGCATGTAGGAAACAAAGGTAGGAAGGCAGAAACTGGAAAAGAGCAGTTAGCAGCAGTAGGTTAGGTTGAAAAACATATTATAGCAACTGCCACTTCAGACATGTGAGCCCCTACAGTGCTAGCCAAAAACCATTTCTCGCTCAAGTAAAGCAGATATCACAGTTTCATTAAAACATACAAGTGAGAACACAATTAGCATCTCCTGACCCAAATATTCATAAACTGAGTTTAGACATGGAGTCTCACAATTTCCTACACTTTAAATAGGTCCAAAGCATAAGCATATAACAATGGCAGTCTAGCTATAGTGAATTATTTTACATACAGAATACAAGAGAGAATATACACTTTGCAGTTGTTGTTAAAGCTTAGAAATGTAAATGCTGCTGATGTAGTCAATAAGATACTCTAGGACAGACTGTCACATAACATGCTATGTCCCATTTCCATGACATTTACCTAATGCCTTGAAATCATGTTTACCATTTTGTTGTGATGGGGTACATCAAGGGGTATATGCTGACTCCAGCAAGACTGGATTCCAGATGGGAAGAGGCATGTTATCACCTGTGAAGAAAGGAGAAAAGTGGGGAGAAATTTCACCACAAAGAATACTGCATAAGGACAGCAAAGGCATAATACACATCAATGCATGGAATATTACTTTATTATTAATACAGTATATAGTAAATCTAATGCATGTGAGGCTAAAATGTGCACATCATCAAGCAGTATGACTTACTAACGTCAGCCCACCCATTAGAATCATGTGCAGCACATAAGCATTAAGGTACAACAGGATATTGTGTGATAATCCACACACAGAGAAAATGGTATGGCTAAGGCTAAAGTAAACTGTTCTTCCTCACTTAAGCATGTAGCTATCACTCATAAATATTAACAATCTGAATGTGCTTATATATATATATATATATATATATATATATATATATATATATATATATATATATATATATATATGGGTCTACCATTACATGGTCGACAGTTCATATGGTTGACAGTTTATTTGGTCGACAGTTCATTTGATCGACAAGCATTTTAGGTGGGGGGCTTCGACCCCCACACCCCCCCAACTATATATATCAACTCCAGGGTTGCACAACATTGGGGAAGGGGGCAAATCTGCTTGTCGACCAAATGAACTGTCGACCAAATGAGTGTCGATTATATGAACTGTCGACCATTTGAAGGGGACCCATATATATATATATATATATATATATATATATATATATATATATATATATATATATATATATATATATATATATATATATATATATATATATATATACACACACACGCATACATATTTTGTAAATGCATATTTGAGTGTTTTGAGAAAAATAAACTGATGTATCTGTATTTATTTACTTCCTGCAATCACTTTCAACCTGTATCCATCTTAATTACCCTGGTCAAAGTCTTAAAAAAATCATTTATAAACAGTTTACCTCATATCTATAAAAATATCAATGTCTATCTCAGAAACAGACTTTGGGGTTGAGAGTATCACCTTGACAGCATTCTGGACTTTGAATGATTACATTTTAGACAACAGAGATAAAAGGATACATAGAATTTGGCAGTGCTATATTTATTGACCTTACCCATGTCTTTGGTGTGGCTAGCCACCGAACTCTGCCATCTACAAGACATAAGACAACAGCCCTGAATCCACAAAATGATTCAAACACTTTAACAGATCCTTTAGGATGAAGATAGGGTCTAACATATGGGACCTGTCCTAAACCCTCTCAGGAGTGCTACAAGGCTTTATTCTTGCCCCTGTTTGTTCTCTATCAATAAATTCCTCTAGACCTGCACCAGTTATCACTTGTTCTTTGTGCTGATGATATGGTCAACTATAAATTCAGTCCTTCCATTAAATTATTATTTCAGAATGCCCTACTTCAGTTGCACAACTGGCATCAAAATATTTGCTTAACCCAAAAAAATCCAAATCCATGCTGTTTGGCACCCACGAAAGACTAGCCAAATCCCCTCAATCTCTTCACATAATGCATTGAGTCTAGCACATCCTCTAGATATCTGGGTATATGGCTTGATCAATTTCACATACAACAACAAACAGTGTGAAGCTTGCAAAACAAAAGCTCACTGACACATAAATACAGTTCAAAACACAAAAGTCGAAGCTTGGGAACATCAGTGTAAAAATATTTACTTAGACTGTAGCAAAGCTTTCAGGTAAAACACTGTTTCTCAATGCATGTATCACAATTTAATTACATCAGTTTTAAATACACTATCCCTAGTCACATGATGATATCAGTCCAAGACCTCCCTAACTTAAAGATATATGCTCTCTTTAAAAAAAAAAAATTCATATAAAACATTAAAGAAATGTAATGCAGCCAGGTATATATTTATAAGTTCATATGTTAAGTTGTCAATCTTGCCTTCATTCTTGCTTGATGGGTTCGGAGCCGATCCTCGGCTCTGACTCGGCACTTGCTAAGCTCGAGAGTCACTTTTACCAGCTCGAAGCAGCCCCATATCCCATGATGCAAGGCGGTAAGTACCCAGATCTCGTTTGCCGCTTCTCTGATGAGGTCCTCCTTTTACCAGCTCCTGGTAAGTGATTTATACACTACTGTTTTTGCCCCTTTTTCTATTTAAACTTTAATTTTAACAGTTTTAGACTAGTTTTAGTCCCGTTCTGACTAGAATTCCCTCTCTCCTTAAAAATTTTTAGTCAGGCCTTCTCCCATCCCATCCCCTTGTTAGGGTGTGTGTGTATGTGAGAGATTAGTGTTTCTTTAATTTTGGGATAATATTTTCTTGGACAGGTGTTGTGTGTGTGTTTTTTTTACACCATGTCTAAGGAAAGGGTCTCAGGCTTTAAGAAGTGTGACTCGTGCTGTCAGAAGATGTCTCTGACAGACGGTCACACTTCTTGCTTATACTGCCTGGGACCTCTCCACCTGCAGGACTCCTGTGCGATCTGTCATTCTTTTAGCCAGAGAGTCCTGCAGGAAAGGAGAAACAAGCTTATTTTGAGGGGCCTACTTAAACCGGAGGGCTCTCCGGCTAAGTCGGCTCCAACCAAGACTTCCAAGTCTTCCAAGGCCCAGGCTTCTGTGTCCAAGCCTGCGGCCTCGGCTCCGACTCTTTCAGAGTCGAGATCGGCTCCGGCTGGAGCCGATCCTGGTTTGCACAAACCTTCGGCACCGATGGCTATCGGTGCCGATTCTGGTTCGGTCACTTCGGTGTCGGCTCCGATTGGTTCCGACCACCATGTGGCTCAGGCTTCGGTGTCGGCGCCAACCAGCTCCGACACCCTTACTTTTATGTCTGTATCGGCTCCGGCCGGAGCCGATGCATCGAAACTTTCTGTCGGTGCCGAAAAGTTGTTGGCTCAGACAGCTTCCATAGTTTCATCGGCTCCGATGGTTCCTTCGAGGAAGAGGTCCAGGTCCCCTTCCTTGGAACCGATACTCTCGGCTCCGGCATCTCCTCTCCTCTCGGAACGGAGCCATCGGAGCCGATCATCCAGGTCATCCAGGCTTTCTGACCATGATTTAGAGAGGGTGGTCAGTAGATTATTATAATCACAGGCACTGGCCCAGATGCTACATAGTCCGTCTCAACAGACGACTATTAGTCCACACCCCATTGCAGTTCCTCCTTCGACTCTACCCCAGAGTTTGGAGTTGGAGTCTTCGGGAATGGTTTCTGCTAGGGCTGAGGGACAGATACCCCCTTCTGCTCCTTCAGCCTCTACTCTTATCTCCTCTTCGAGACCTTCCTTAGAGGGATTCGGTGGTCGGGCTTCCCTGGTCTCCTCCGAGGGGGTGAGTGGCATCGGACCCTTGTCCGACCCCACTCTTCCCCTTGGAGCCTCGGCCTTGGTGAGCTCGGCTCCGACATCTGCCTCGGAGCCTTCCCTTTCGGTGGGCCCTGGAGTTCCTGGTTCTTCGGAACGGGTTCTCTCGGACCTCCCTGGGAGGGGAGCCTTCGAGGTGATGAAGAGTGTGCTGGCCACTGGACTCAGCCAGCAGTCTGTTCCCTTAGCTCCTCCCTCTATGGTGCCTGTCGATATCTCTGCCATTTCTCTTGCTCCCGGACCCAGAGATCCTCCGCCTCAGGTTTCCCCACTGGGAAGAACCCCCTCTTCCGAGGATTCTCCTGATCAGTCAGGGGATCCTCCGCGCAAGGGGACCTGTAAGAGGAAACACGTAGACTCCCCCGAGTCTATCACTTCAGATACCGACTTAGATGAGTCAGAGGGATCCCCAAGATCCCCCTCTGAGGATGTCTCCTTTTCAGACATCCTAGAACTCCTTAAACAGAGGGGAAACTGGCCCTCCAATAATCCCTCTGAGGATGAGTCGGTATACCTGGAGGCGTTTGGATCTCGGCCCTCCACCTCCTGGGTGTCTCCGCCTTTCGACCCCCTTATGCAGGTTATTGCTCAAAAGGCTTGGGCTGCTCCTGACTCTGTAGAGCCAGTCCCTAGGAGGCCTTCTAAATTTATTACTGCCCCTTCGGACAAGCAATTCCTCACGAAAGGTGTCCCTGCTGATGCCATGGTGGTGGCGGCTGCCACTAAGAAGGAACTTGCAGATCCTTCCGTACCTGTCCATCCTCCTAATAAGGACTCTAGGACCATGGATAGGTATGGTAAGCAGATGTTCTCTTCAGCGACCTTTGCTATGCTCGCTGAACTACCTATGTCACTTCACCAGACTCCAGAGGGATATCCTTAAGGAGCTAGGTGAAGTAGTACAGGATCCGACAGCTGCAGGGGCTCAAGAAAAAATTGCTTCACAGCTAGGAACCCTTAATTCTATTGCTAACTCCTCCATGCGACTGATATCATATGCAGCAGATGGAGCGAGTAGGGCCGCAGGTACAGGTGTGGCTCTTAGACGCCAAGCCTGGATGCGGCTCTGTAATTTTGCAGATCCCTTTAAGGCGTCCTTCACAAACTCTCCCTTTGATGGGTCAGCTTTGTTTAGCCCTCAAGTGAAGGAAACGTTGACAGGTGTGAGCAGGACAGCAAGACTCTTTCTGCCGTAGGGGTCCGTTTTTCCACCCCTTCTAGACCTTACTCCAAAGGGCAGACGGGTGGCAAAATGTGGTTCCGCAAATCCCAAGGAGTCACGCCGGATTCACGTGGTCAGTTTACCCCTAGAGGCAGAGGGGGTTACAATAACAGACGCCGCTCTAGAGGCAGAGGGGGTCCACAAAACCAGGGAAGCAGAGAGCCTCTCTCTGACAAGCCCTTTCAGCATCCCTGAGATGCTGCCCGACTGTCCATCCTTGGAGGCAGTCGGGGGAAGACTATCGCTGTACCCAGAAGCCTGGCGTTTCGTCACTCAAGACAGATGGGTACAGTTGATCATATCCAAGGGTTACAAAATTCCTTTTGAGGAAAGTCCTTTCTATCACTCAAATTCCCTTCCAGATGTACCACCCGGTCTAAGGGAAATTGCAGAGTTAGAAGTCTTAAAACTTCTGCAAAAAAGAGCCATTCAGCCAGTTACAACAGATCATTCAGAGCCCGGAATCTACTCAAGGTTCTTTTTGGTCCCCAAAAAGACGGGAGACTGGAGACCAACATTGGATCTCAGCAGACTCAACAAGTCTGTGAGGAAGACAAGATTCCGAATGGTCACTCTTCAGTCAATTCTGCCCTTCTTACAGAAGGACAACTGGATGTGCTCAATAGATCTTCAGGATGCGTACTATCACATAAAAATTCACAGACGCTCCAGGAGATTTCTCCACTTTCGGCTGGGGTCCAGTCATTTCCAGTTCAGAGCCCTGCCCTTTGGTCTCACTACAGCCCCCAGAGTGTTCACCAAATGTATGGCAGTGGTAACGGCTCACCTGAGACGTCAAGGATTCCAGGTGTTTCCGTATCTCGACGACTGGCTCCTTTCAGCCACCACCAGGCATCAGCTTCTTCAAGCCAGGGATTATACAATAAATCTTTGCTCTCAATTGGGCATCTCGATCAACTCAGGAAAATCCTCCTTATTGCCCTGCCAGTCTATTACTTTCATAGGCGCAAACTTAAACACTGTTCGGATGTCAGCTACCCTTACAGATCAAAGAATCTCAGACATTCAAAGTCACGTCAAGATCATTCTAGCCAGCAAGAAGGTACAGGCCAGAATGGTTCTAAAGGTGTTGGGCCTCATGGCTGCGGCCATTACCCTTCTTCCCCTGGCTCGCTTCCATATGCGCCTTCTTCAGTGGATGTTGTTCACTCAGTGGTCTTACCAACAACTTCCGATGCGTCACCAAATACTGGTGACACAGATATGCAAGAATCATCTTGCTTGGTGGATTACTTCTCCCCAGATTCACCAAGGCAGACCCTTTGTACCCCCATCCCCGGTAGCCACTGTCACTACGGATGCCTCCCTGATCGGGTGGGGGGGGCATTATCAGGGCAGGATGGTTCATGGGACGTGGCAACCTTTCGAATACCACCTGCACATAAATGTCCTAGAGATGAGAGCAGTGCTTTTAACGTTGCAAGCCCTCAACGACTTTCTTCCCTTGGGGACAATTGCAGTCCACACAGACAACATGTCTGTAGTTTGGTATATCAACAAACAGGGCGGAACCAAGTCCTACCCCTTGTGTCGAAGCGCTCAGACTTTGGCAATGGGCGATCTCCTCTCATCGGTTTCTGGTAGCAACGCATATCCCTGGGAAAACCAACATTTTAGCGGACAGATTGAGCAGAGCTATTCTCATGCCTCACGAGTGGTCTCTCAAACAATCTATAGTGGAAGAGATTTTTCTGGAATGGGGTCGCCCATGTTGCGATCTTTTTGCTACTCCCCAAAACAGCAAATGCCCAGACTTCTTCTCTCTCTTCCCACTGCCAGGCCATCCCCCAGAGACGCTCTGACCCAGGATTGGCCCCAGGGACTTCTTTATGCCTTTCCTCCTTTTCCTCTGATCCCTCAAGTTATCCAGAAAGCAACCGTTTTGAGAGCCAAAATGATTCTCATTGCTCCTTATTGGCCTCGACAAATTTGGTTTCCGTTCCTCCATCGTCACCTTTTGGTGCAGCCGTGGCATCTGGACCCAGTGCCAGATCTTCTGATTCACCAATCCGGTCAGCTGCACCGATCTATCCCTTCTCTCAACCTCACAGTATGGTTGCTCCACTTCCTTCCTTAGCCAGGCTTCCTATGATCTCTAACCCTGTTAGAGACATCATAGTAGCTTCCTTAAAATCCTCTACTAGGAGGATTTATACTAGCAAATGGAAATGTTTTTCTTATTGGGCTAAAGCCAAGAATATTGATCCCTTCACTGCTCCAGTACAAGCAGTTTTGGATTTCTTAGCGGAGGTTTTTCACGCGGGCTCCTCTTCTTCCACAGTCAAAGTTCAGTTGGCCGCTATCTCGAACTTTCATGTCGGGTTCGCAGATCACAACATTATGTCCCACAGGCTTTGTAGACCCTTCTTGAAAGGAATTTTCCTCCTGAAACCTCCAGTCAGGAGTCCTCCTCCTCAATGGGACCTAAATTTAGTGCTGACATCCTTGATTCTTCCTCCCTTCGAGCCAGCTGTTTCTTGTTCCCTGAAATTTCTTTCATGGAAAACTTTATTCCTGGTTGCTATTACTTCGGCTAGGAGGGTATCTGAACTTCATGCTCTATCTGTTCGCCCCCCCCTATTTGGTCTTCCACAAAGACAGGGTATCATTGAGAACTAATCCGACCTTTTTGCCTAAGGTCGCCTCAAAGACTAATTTGAATCAGGCTATTGATCTCCCTGTATTTTTTCCAAACTATTCAAACAGATCGGAACAAAAATTACATTATCTTGATGTCCACCGCCAACTCAGATATTATTTGGACAGAACAAAACAATTCAGGAAATCCGATCAACTCTTTGTTTCCTATGCTGATAACAAGGAAGGCCTTCCTGTCTCAAAAGTGACCTTGTCTAGATGGCTTTCTTCTGTCATCTCTGAAATTTATCGGCTCAGGGGAAAACAGCTGTGCTCGAAACCTAAAGCGCATTCAACCAGAAGCTTAGCCACTCCCACAGCTTTTCAAGCTAGACTTCCATTAGACACTATTTGTGCAGCAGCCACTTGGGCCACTCCTCATACATTTGTTTCCCATTACAAATTGGATTTGGCCTCCAGGGACAGAACCAGTTTTGGCTCTACAGTTCTCAAGAGTCTGTTCCATTGAGCCACCCAGGATAGAGGTGCTAGGACCGGTCCCATCAAGCAAGAATGAAGGCGAGATTGACAACTTAACATTGAGAAGTTATGTACCTACCATAACGCTTCCATGTTAGTTGTCTTCTCGCCTTCTTTCTTGACCCTCCCTCCTTCCCCCAGGCCTGGACAGACCTTTCTCTACAAGGAATTATGCTTCTGAAGACCATACAAAGCTGGTCCTTCTACCATCCTTCAGGTTTTTTTCTCTCCTTCTTTCTTCCTTTGGGAAGTTATTATGCTAAGTGCTATTGCCTTTTGTCATCAAACGAGATCTGGGTACTTACCGCCTTGCATCATGGGATATGGGGCTGCCTCGAGCTGGTAAAAGTGACTCTCGAGCTTAGCAAGTGCCGAGTTGGAGCCGAGGATCAGCTCCGAACCCATCAAGCAAGAAAGAAGGCGAGAGAAGACAACTAACATGGAACGTTATGGTAGGTACATAACTTATCATTCTTTCTTTTTAACAATGGTTTGATACTAACTGCTGAATTCAGTCCAGGTTTTTTTTATTAGCATTCAAACAAATAATCCAATTTAATTTTGCAACCACTGTTTCAATACCAAAATCACCCTCCCAAATCGAACTTAGCATTTTTTATAACCTTAAACTTAAAAGTATGTTGTACTCCCATATCCTCTACATGTTTAGCCAATGAATTAATGAACTCCTTTCACCTACTATCAGATAAATGTTCCAAAATTTTGTCTTTTAACCTTCTATTACTTTTACCTATATAAAATCTGGGGCACATATCACAAGCTACCTGATAAACTATATTTTCCATAACACGTCACAAAAGAATCAAATAAAAATAATTTCCATGTAACTGGATGAATAAATTTTGTCTGCTGTAGTATATATTTACAAAAAGAGCTGTTTTGACAAAGAAAAGTACTTTTTCTCATCACAGGGCAACCATCCTTTTTAGATCTCAAGTCTTTATACCAAAGATATTGCTCTAAGCTTTTACTTTTATATGCATTTTCAGAATTCTCACCTAAATACTCATTTAATTATGGAACAGTAGTTAATATTGGCCAGTTTTTTTAATAATATTAGTAACTCCTTTTGTTCTAGAGTTATATTTAATCAAATAGCCTATTTTATTCTTATCTTGACTTTTATTTTTATTCTTATTCTGACTTTTACTGTCATAGAGATCATTATCATTTACCTGTTTTTCAGAATTGCTATCCATCACAGTAGTATCTGAAAAAATGCTCTTACCTGGCCCTTTCTTCCTTTAATTATGTTATCATACACTTTCATCAAAAGGTCCCTTACATAATTCCTTTGCTCAAATTCTTTAGCCATTTGTTCAATACTTACTCTATAGACATCCTCATCAGTGATTAATCTACTAGGCTTTATAAACTGACTTTTTGCTATCCCTTTATAAATATGCCTGGGATACATGCAAGTATCTATTTGCCTGCACTTCTTTTCTGTAGATAGAAGTATTTCTTGTCAGAGTATGCTGGTTTGAATTTTAAAAAAGTTGTACTACTATCTTATTTAACCACAAAATCATCCAGACCCAATTCATCACCTCTCCCTATTAAAAAATATCAGTAATAAAACATTTATAATATAAAATATTCTTAGCATATAACATAGCTTGATTATAAATAAATTCATCTTCCCATTGACTTAAGACTATATTTGCATATGTGTTAGCCACCAGGGTACCCACTGCTACTCCTACTATTTGATGAAGTAGCTGCTCATTAAATAAAAAAAAACTTTGTTATTTAAAACAGTTTCCAACAAAAGGCATAAGGATTCTGTCCTTCTTGTAGAAAATTCACTGCTTTTACATAAATGACTTCTTATCACCTCTATCCCATATGAATTCGGAATAATGGTGAATAGAGAGTTAACATCAAGCATCACAAAGATATAATCTGTCACATCCTTTTTTTCACATAACATTTATATAAATCTTATGGAAACTCATTTATATCTCTTATAAAACTTTTAACAAAACTCAAAAATGGTTTAAACGTTTCTTCAAGATAAAGGGATACAAGCACTGTTACCCATCCTTTTCCAGAGACTATTTGTCTTATAGGGACATGATTCAAGTTTTTTGTACCTTCGATAAACCCATATAAAATTGGTGTTCTTAGATGTGCAACATACATAAATCTATAAATATATCACATTGCACTTGCAAATCATAAATAACACTTGTAACTGAATATATAATATTTTCAGCAATTGTTTCCTATTTTTTTGATAGCATCAACATTATTACTTAAGAATTCTCCCATTCAATCTATATACTTAACTCTATTCATAATTACTATAGCACCTCCTTTGCCAGCTTGTTTTGTAATAATTTCTGGATCACCCCTTAGCTTCCCTAAAGCATTAAATTCATAATTTGTTAAGCTATACAATTTAGATGAATTAAACACATTATAAAAATCATGTTTATGTTTCTCATAAATATTCTGGAAAGCTGAAATTACAGGTTGACTGTTAGGAATACATGTGCTTGATCATTTACATGCAGTTTCTACATTCAAAATAAATGCAGAAGCTAGTAGGACAGAATGTACACTTTAATGATGTAAAATAAATAAAATGCACAACAAAAGAATTAAAAGATGAGCACTTTTGCACCACTACTAGGTGTTTCTTCCGATCTACAAACAGCATAACACAAAGTCAATATATATATATATATATATATATATACAAATTTGATTCAACTAATTAAACTATTTCAACCAATCACTGTTTATGACCTCTCGATCTCAATGCAGGTCTTTAAGGGACATATTCATTTAATCCTTTATGCCTATGAGCAGCTAATCTAAGAATTAATTTCATTTCAAAATATTATCTTCGAGTCTTAATATCACCACCTCTACCAGTATCACAAAATTTCTCAATGACCATGAATTTAAAGCTATGTGTAGCACCCTCATTTACTACATGTTTCGCCAAAGCATTCTTTGTGTCTCGCCTCAGTGGTGGGAGGAAATAAAGTATCTGTACCCAATCAATTTTTTTTACATTTACAACTTCCGGAACCAGTGACTGCAATGAAGCAGGAAGTAAGGGGATGCTCAAAAAGCAGAAGTGGGCCAGGACAGAAGAGATTGCAGCTTTCAGGACAAATGGAGCTGGGTCCGGTGGTTTGGAACAAAGTTCAGAGGACTTGATTATTAATATTTCCTCAGTTGAACTTATGAACTTGGAGCATGAGGTACTGAATTTAGGGTTATATTTTATTCCCACTAGAAGATCAAACTTACATGATATATTGCTAGATTTGAAGTTGTTTGTTTGCAACATATCACTTAGGTTGATGTTTGGCCAACATGACTTATCTAATTCTCAGCTGAGGAGACCGAGTAAGTTTTTACCAGTTAACTCGCCACTGGTTGAGGCTTTTAATTAAATGTGTGAAGATGATATTTATGATTTTTTTATTAGTCAGTGTAGGTACACATCTTTTAATTTAAGTAAAATGCAATTTAAGACACTGTGTCAACTGATTGCAGAAGATGAACTTTACATCCACCCTGTGGAGAAAGGGGGAGGGATCATGGTAGTGAATAGGGAGGGATCGTGGTAATGAATATGAATGAGTATGTTTTAAGTATGTTAGATATGTTGAATGATCTGATCATCTACACCAAGTGCACTAAAACTGATATGCATTGATTGAGAAAGTTGATAATTATGTTCATGATGTACTGTTGGAATGTGCTATTGGTAAAGAAATGTTTGATTTTCTTTTAGTTCTGTATTAATTCTGCGGTGGTGCAGTGGTAGCATTGTTGCCTCACAGCAAGAGGTTCTTCCGTTCGATTCTTGGCTGGAGTGCGGAGAGTGCCTTCTGTGTGGAGTCTGTATGTCCTCCCCACAGTTGGGTGGGCGTTCGAAAGACATGCATAAATGGGTGTGCTTTCGTTGAAGGTTGAACATCGAGCTGGCACCTCAGCGTTCGTGAAAATCTACTGCCAGTCATTAGCAGACCGGAGTTCTGCTGTGGCGACCTCTAACCGGGAAAAGCCGAAAGACTAATTAACAAACATTCTCTCATTCCTGTGATTTATGGGCTCCCAAAGGTACATATAAGTCTTGTTAACCCACCCATGTGACTGATTGTATCTGTGAGGGGGTAGGTGACACAGCCTCTCTCTATTTTTGTCATGAAACAGCTTCATCCCACAGTGAATAAAGTAAGTGCTATATTGAAGGATACCAAGTATTTTCTAAAGAGGTTAGTAGTACTTTTGTCAAGCTCATTTATATCAGAACACAAATTCCAATATTAATCTTTTATTTATGTTTTCTGTTGTATGGATATTTAGAAGTCTTGATGAGAGAAAGCAAGAGTTCTTTGCTGCTTTTTAACTTTTTGAACTGCATATGTAGAGTGCTGTACTTAGGGTGCGGAAATGCATTTTTCATTCCTGCTGTGTTTCCCTTTTCTTCACAGTTGTGTGACCATAAAGTCAGAATGTTTGCGTAAGGGTATATGCGGTGGTAAAGGGGGCATGTCCCTTTGTGAGAAATACTTACTTAATGTTTTGTGTTCATATATGTTTCTGCTACATTAATGTGATGGTTTTAGTGTCAGGCTATTCACATTATAATTGAAGGTCCGGTAGTTCTGTTTTGTTTTGTTTTTTCCATGGTTGGTTTGGATTAGTTTGAAACCCAGTCTATATTTTACCTTTGCATTGTTGTGTGTGGGATGCAGTATTTGACATTCATTTTCATTACATCTTAACTGATATTTCTTAGCCTGTCCTGGTATTTCTGAATCCCTAGCTGGACTTTCCCATTAAACTTCTGCCATGCCTGCTACACTGGTGTCATCTACATGTAAATAAATCCTTTCCTTATTGCCCTCTGATATGTTTGATGCTTATATAATGAATAGCACAGCTTCAAGTAATGATCCTCATGGCATGCCACCTGTCACTCCCTGTACTCTGTCCTCTTCACAGTATCCTTTAGATTCCACACTCCATGTCTGACCTGCAAACATCCATGAAAATAATTCACCATTCTACTGTCTGCCAGTTCATCACAGAAGAATAAGCAGTCATTTGTGAACTAGGTGTATTTGTCCTCATTTTTGTGCTCATCAATCTATGCTGATATACTGACTGACTGAGCAAGCCTGTTTACTAGAACATACTCTGGGGTTAGCTCTGAAAGGAAGCATTTGTGCCTCATACAATTGCTGAGTTAATGAATAGACAAAATTCGATTGCCATCCCTTTGAAACTTCTTTACTAGTACTTTGAGAGGTATTGATTTAAAAGCTTTGTTGGAGTTGGTGTAGATCAATACCAGTGGTAACCGTCTCTTGTCCTGCTGCAATGTCATTATGCCACTCAGTGAAAATAAATCATATCTCCTGTTAGCTGAAACACCATGTTGATTCCTATCTAGGAAGTTATTTGGGCTTTTGGTGTTCCACTGCCCTCTTCTTAAAATGTTCTCAGTTTCTCTATCACTTTTTTGAGAAGTTCTTTATGACATTTGACTATCTACTGCATGCAGGTGGACCTTACTGTCTGATTCTTCCAGTTTGTGATCAACTGGCTTGTTTACCTGGATCTGTCACTGATTCTCACAGCTAGCAGACATATTATCCATCATTCCAGAGGAGGCAGTTGCAACCATGCCAGCACATGGTTTTTCTGATATACCTCACATTTCCTTAGAAGAAGGTCATGCCCTGATGTAAGCACCTTCTGTAAGTGATAAACTAGCAGACCTGCCCAGCTACTCATAGTATATGTATATCATGCATAATTATATTACTCCCTGGTCTCCTCCAGGGAGTGATAGAGCCATATAGCCCCTGCTCACCCCAAAAGGAAGGTAAACAGGTAGTCAGCTGCTCAGTCCTTCCCTACATGCCTGCATGCCAGTGAGTCAGTTCTCCAGCTTTTTTTCAACCAGAGTAGGTTTACTCATCTGTAGTTTCTAGAACTGATTCTACTGCATCCATTGTGGAATGACACCATTTTATACCTTTCCCATTCACTAGTATTTTTCAGTGAACATGATCTAAACTACTAAAAAAACAGATGCACCAAATATTGTGTAGAACTGATCAGTTGAACTGAACTTCTAAAATGTGCATTTTATTGGAGGGTAGGGGGATGGAACCATCAATGCCCATTTGGTAGGAGAAGCCCTATACCTACTTCTGCTTTATAACTCTGAGTCCACAAAACCTCAAAGATGATTATAAAACACAAGTTTCACAAAAGCTCCATTCATTCAGCCTGCCATGTTCAAATTGTTTTCAGTGTATTAATCATTGATCAGATACCTTTCTGAGCTAGTCACAGATTTTCTGAACAACTTTGCCAGAGACATGGCCAGTGCCACTGTTTTTATGATTTTCAGGGGTGGATTGTCTAATCCTTGGGTCCTGTTATCATTCAGCTTGGCAAGCTCTTTTTCCTCCTACAATAACTCAGGTGCCTAATCAATCCATGCCTTGCCTTACATTCCTACACCTTTGCAGATTGGTATTTCACCTGCATATTCTTTTATAAACCTAGACACAAAAATATTTGGTAACTCAGCTTATTTCTTTTATTCTGTTATTTCCCATACGTTATCAATTAACCTCTTTAATCAAACTGAATGATATTTGTGAGTACTGCAATATAGTTAGTGAAATGCATGGTTTTGCTGTGCTATTGTACAGCAAAAGTAACAGTTTTGTAAAATTGTCATTGGTAGTGAGTGTCCGTTGATCTTCTAAGAAAAAACTATAATCTTTGGAACAGCAGAACAAGAAGTGTGAAGTGGAAAATGATATGCCATATCTGACATTGGTGTACCTTATTATTCTCCTTTCTCAAAGGAGCAGAAGTTTTGGAGGTAGCACATACAAGTAATACTGGTATAGTAGGCACATCCCGCGTGGCAGGTGCAAATATACATTTAGCAGTTTACTAGTGAGTTTTTTTGTTGTACTTTTAGCTTATTATTTGCTGTTTCAGGCCCTACAGTTTTGGATCTCGCACTTACACTAGGAAGCTCTGAATACATAACATGTATATTTGTTCTTAAAATCACTCATTTGCATCTGGTAAATTTGTCTTTGCTAATTATTTACCTCCCCAGTTGTTCTTAATATTTGTCTTCTTTTTCTACAAACCCATAACCCACAAGCAACTCACCTGCCACTAGCAAAGGTAATTTCTTTCTAAATTGTGTTACCATTTCTTGCCCGTTTCCCCTCACTATATATCACTTTAAATTTCAGCAGAGGAAAACTTTGTAGCCATTTTTGTATTGACAGATGTGTATTTGTCTCTGTAGTTATTAGGTAACTAACACTTATTCCTTGTTTTGTTTCAGCTCTTTTCTAAACATCTGAAGTAACCTTAAAGACTACAAAATGGTTAGCAAATGTAAACAAGACATACATTATAGTGGCACAAGCAGTAAAATGGGCATTAGTTTTTCAAGGAAAAAGGTATGTATACCAGTCATGCCAAAATATTTACATACACACATACAAATATTTCAAGCACGGGCATTAATGCCCTTCTAGCTTACCAATATACCAAAACACTTGTTCCCATAATAAGCATCCAGGCTGTTCTTAAAAATATCTAAACTAGTACTTACTTTAATGTAGTTGGGTAGTCTGTTCCATGCATCAGCTACTCTGTCAGAGAACCAGTTAGTGCACTTCTCATTTCTATAGAATCTCTGGAGTTTTTAATTTCTCCATATTTTGGGTTTCTAATACCATGACGGGAATGGACCCCATTCCTAAGTCAAAGTACGATTAAAGTTCATGAAATTAGTATTGTTTCAGTCTTGGATGTTAGCCAAACATGCACTTTGCAGGACCTGCAATTTGCCCAGTGATGACTCCTACATAGGTTGTCTGATGATTCTGTAGTACTTTTTGTTAACCCCAAACATTCCCTGAGGTATTTGTCACTAAATGTCCTATATACCTGAATAAAATCTCCTCTTAGATATCTGTAAAAGACACTCTATAAGTTCAGATATTTTGGTCTTTCAAAATAACTTAAATTTTCACATCCATGGATACCCTTGGTATATTTCCGTTGTATTCTTTCCAGTTTACTCATGCTTGTTTTCTTATATGATTTCCATATTGTTATTCCATACTCAAGTTTGGGTCTAATGTAACTAACAAATAATGACTTCATTACTTTTGATTTCCTAGACTTTATACATCTTTTTATACAACCTATAGTTCTATAACTATTATTAACCAATTGGTTGATATGATTAGAAAAACTTATGGCTGAATCTGCCGATATACCCAGGTCCTTAAATGAGTCTACAGTTTCAATCACTGTGTGCTGTAGTAAATATTTACCTTTCAATGTATGCCTACCAAATTTCATATGCTTAGTTTTTTATGTATTTATCAGCATATTATTCTCCTGTGCCCAAATGGTCAATTTAGTCAAGCTATTTTGCAGACAGGCCTTATCTGTAACACATGTAATCAGTTTACCCAATTTCAGGTCATCTGCATATAGACTGTAGAATACCTCAGATGAAAACGTTATGTCTGAAAAATACAATCTAAACAAGTAAGGGCCTAGGACAGAGCCCTGTGGGATACCCTGACTGTAACTTGTCCAGTTGCTATGTGATACTTGCCATGTCCTATTTGTAAGCCATGCAGCTATCCATCTTATCAAGAGTACATCAATACCTACAGTAATTGTACTAATTTATTGATCACTGTTATGTGTATGACCCTGTCAAATGCTGAAGTTAAATCTATATAAATTACATCACAGCACAATTTTTCATTCATAGCTGTTATATTGTTATAGAACATCATGTTACAGATCTGTTTTCAACATATGCTTGCTAATATATGGTTTCAAGTCCCAACCTATCCAGTTATGACAATAACTTATCCAATATTACTGTCTCCATTATTGGGTAGAATAAGAATTCTCTTATTTTTTTCTGTTTCTGAGTGGGAACAATAATATCTGCTTAAGCAGATTAAAAGTTCACATTTAAAGCACAAAGCTAATGTTCCATATGTCTGGTATAATGGCTTCCTCAAAGTCTTATGAACCTTTTACTGAAAGACTGCACCCATAGTCTTGTTTTAATCTGTTCCACAATATGTACATTGTGTACCATTTGTTCTGCTTAAAATGGATTTTAGTGTACCCTGTATGGTTGCTGACTGAAGCATGTTTAACTGTATATGAGTCTACCTTGATCTCACACAAAGATATTCAGTAAAATAGTCATGTATGTACCTTCTGGTGGGGTTGCAACTTGTACTTAACATGCACTCACACTTCGTATTCTATGACTAAAAGTTTCTGTTTCCATTGCCTGCCATTTTTCCCAGTGATACAATTGGAGATGCATTCTGTATAATTAGGATGAGGATTTGGTATAATGACCTAATTTCTGAGAACAGCATTGCCTAGACATACAATATTTCTTTGTTAGGATTAGTCTTTGAGGCACATTCTCTCTTCCCAAGAAAGCAAGAGTTTGGTACAGGGGTTGTTGCTGAGTCAGCATCTTTCATAATTCATTATAACAATAGAAAACAGACTAACAACAAATAAAATTGATTGTGTGCATGTCCTAGCAGAGGGATTTGTAAATAATGAAAAATATCAAGGAGATAATTTGTAGCTCTATGCTCAAAATGTAAAAGCAGCAAAATTCTTCATAATTTCTTCCTTCATACTTTATAGGATTGAATATATCTGAACAGCTACTATGATGCTATACATACCAGAGGCTTTAAATTATGTACATGTGGCTATAGTGAGACAAAGGAAACAATGTGAGCCTTGGAACATATCCTGTATTACTTCTTATTATTGCATGTTCTGATTCTTCTTGTTATTGCAAGTTTTTTTTCCTCTTCTTCTTCTTCTTTCAGACATACTACCTCAGACTTTGCTACCTGTGAGCATAACATATATGACGTGATGCTTTGCTTAAATACTGATGTTAAGTTTTCAATCTCGCCTTCATTCTTGCTGGATGGGTTCGGAGCCGATCCTCGGCTCCGACTCGGCACTTGCTTTAGCTCGAGAACTCCTTTTACCAGCTCGAGGCAACCCTATATCCCATGATGCAAGGTGGAACTACCTCAGATCTCATTTGCCGCTTAGCGAAAGAGGTCTCCTTTGCCAGCTGAGGTGAGTTTTTCTTAGTAAAATAAGAAAAGTGTAGTTAGGAGTTTATTTCCCTTTTTGAGTGTTAGTTTAGTCTGTAATCTAGTTACAGCCCTACCCTTTCCCTCTTTTCAGTCCTTTTGTAAACTTTTTAAGTTTTAAGTTACAGTAATTTAGTCAGGCCTAGTTCCCCCCTAGTTATCCCTTCCTGTGTGTTTGTGTAGGGATTAAGTTGTGTGTTTGTGGGGACTGTTTGTGTCTATCCTTTTTAGGATGTCTAGAGAAGGCAAGGTCTCAGGCTTCAAGAAGTGTGACCAGTGCTGTCAGAAAATGTCCCTGACAGACGGTCACACTTCTTGTGTGTATTGCCTGGGGCCTTTGCACCTGCAGGACTCCTGTGCGTTGTGTCATGCTTTTAGCCAGAGAGTCCTGCAGGAAAGGAGGAACAAACTTATCCTCCGAGGTTTACTTAAACCTGAGGGTTCTCCTCCTAAGTCAGGAAAACCTCATAAGCCACCGAAGGCTCAGGCTACAGTGTCCAAGCCTCCTCCGGTGGCTTCGGCTCCGTCGGAGCCGACATCGGCTCCGGCTGGAGTCGATACTGTTTCTTCTAAAGTAGTGGGTTCGGTGCTGGCCGGCACCGATACCCTGACTACGGTGGCCTTGTCGGCTCTGGCTGGAGCCGACACCTTATCCAGCATCGGAGCCGAGATATCCTCGGCTCCATCTGGAGTTCAAGGGACTTCGGCTCCGATGGTTTCGACCCATAAGAGATCCCAGTCCCCTTCTATTATGAGTATTCACTCGGCTCCGGGGTCTCCTCTTTTATCGGAGCGGAGCCATCGGAGCCGGTCTTCGAGATCTTCCAGGCTGTCTGACCACGACTTGGAGAGGGTGGTAAGCAGGCTGTTGAAGTCTCAGGCACTGGCCCAAATGCTCCATAGCCCGTCTCAACAGACTGCGGCTATAACCCCTATCATTGAGCTTCCTCCTCCGACTCCACACCGGAGTTCGGAGCCGGAGCTTCTTGGGACAGGGACTGTTTCGATGCCGGAGCCGATACATCCTTCGGCTCCGTCGTCCTCGGCTCCGATCTCTTCCTTGAGACCTTCCTTGGAAGGATCCGGTCGTCGGGTTTCCATTGTCGGCTCCGAGGGGGCTAGTGGCATCGGACCCTTGTCCGACCCCGCTCTCCCTCTCGGGGCTTCGGCTCTGGTAAGCACGGCACTGACATCGGCCTCGGAGCCTTCTCTCTCTTTGGAGCCGACCATTCCTGTCTCTTCGGAGCGGGTGTGTTCTGGTCTCCCGGGGAGAGGAGCCTTTGAGGTGATGAGGAGTGTCCTGGCCTCAGAGCCAGGTCAGCGGTCCATCCCTCTAGTTCCTCCCTCATCAGTGCCTGCAGATGCCTCTTGCCAGCCTCTTGCTCTCAGGCCCAGGGATCCATCGCCCCAGGTTTCCCCACTGGGAATTTCCTCCTCTTCCGAAGTTTCTCCTGATCCTGCAGGGGAACCCCCTCGGAAGAGGACGTGTAAGAGGAAACACACAGACTCCCCCGAGTCTACTACATCTGATACCGACTTAGATGAGTCGGAGGGTTCCCGGTCCCCTCTGAGGATGTCTCCTTTTCAGACATCCTTGAGCTCCTCAAACAGAGGGGAATTGGCCTCCATTGACCCCTCCGAGGATGAGTCGGTATACCTGGAGGCTTTGGATCCCGACCCTCCACCTCCTGGGTGTCTCCGCCTTCGACCCACTCATGCAGGTAGTGGCTCGGAAGGCGTGGCTCCAGATTCTGTGGAACCTGTCCCCAGGAGACCATCCAAGTTCATCACGGCCCCTTCGGATAAACAGTTCCTTTCCAAAGGTGTCTCTGTGGATGCTATGGTGGTGGCGGCCACTAAGAAGGAACTGGCGGATCCTTCAGTACCTGTCCATCCTCCTAATAAGGATTCTAGGACCATGGACAGGTATGGAAAGCGGATGTTTTCTTCAGCGACCTTTGCTATCGTCGCTGAATTACCTTTGTCACTTCACCAGGCTTCAACGAGATATTCTCAAGGAACTGGGAGAAGTAGTCCAGGATCCTTCTGCTGCTGGGGGGTCGGAAAAGATTGCCTCACAGCTTGCTATCCTGAATTCCATATCTAACTCCTCCATGCGGCTCATATCTTATGCGGCCGATGGAGCGAGCAGGGCCGCAGGCACAGGTGTTGCTCTTAGACGCCAAGCCTGGATGCGGCTGTGTAATTTTGCGGACCCCTTTAAGGCGTCCTTCACCAACACCCCCTTCGATGGTTCGGCTTTGTTCGGACCTCAGGTGAAGGATACTTTGACCAGATGTGAGCAGGACGGTAAAACTCTTTCTGCCGTTGGAGTCCAGTTTTCCACTCCTTCTAGACCTTATCCCAAGGGTCAGAAGGGGGGGAAGATGTGGTTCCGAAAAGCCCAAGGAGCTACACCGGACACACGTGGTCAGTTTACCCCCAGAGACAGAGGGGGTAACAATAATAGACGCCGCCCTAGAGGCAGGGGGGGTCCTCAGAACCAGGGCAACAGGGAATCTCTTCCTGAGAAGCCCTTTCAGCATCCCTGAGGTGTTGCCCGACTGTCCACCCTTGGAGGCAGTCGGGGGAAGAATTTCACTGTACCCAGTAGCCTGGCAATCCCTATCCCAAGAGAAGTGGGTACAGACGATCATATCTGAGGGTTACAAAATCCCCTTCGAAAGGTTTCCCGTACCTCTACAATCCCTTCCAGACATCTCACCCAGTCAAAGGGATTTGGCAAGACAGGAGGTTTCAAAACTCCTGGAAAAAAGAGCCATCCAGACAGTGCCGGCAGACCAAGTAGGATCCGGCTTCTACTCAAGATTCTTTTTGGTCCCCAAAAGGACGGGAGATTGGAGACCGATACTAGACCTAAGCAGACTAAACAAGTCTGTCAGGAAGGCAAGATTCCGGATGGTCACTCTGCAATCCATTCTGCCCTTTCTGGGCAAGGACAACTGGATGTGCTCTATAGACCTTCAGGATGCGTACTATCACATAAAGATTCACAGCCGCTCCAGAAGGTTTCTCCGCTTCGGCTGGGAGCCAGTCATTACCAATTCAGAGCACTGCCCTTTGGCCTCACTTCAGCCCCCAGAGTGTTCACCAAATGCATGGCAGTGGTCACAGCTCACCTGAGACGTCGAGGATTCCAGGTGTTTCCTTATTTGGACGACTGGCTCCTCTCCGCCACCACCAAGCATCAGCTTCTTCGGTCCAGAGACTACACCCTACAGCTTTGCAAGAAACTGGGAATTTCGGTAAATTTGAAAAATCCTCTCTGCTGCCTTGCCAATCTATCACCTTTATAGGCGCAGAGTTAAATACCGTCAAAATGTTAGCCAGGCTAACAGATCAAAGGATTCTGGACATCCAGAAATTTGTTCTGCTTCTGTTACTAAGCAACAAGATCAAAGCCAGGTTTGTCTTGAAAGTTCTAGGCCTAATGGCTGCGGCCATTGTTCTTCTTCCACTGGCTCGCTTCCACATGCGTCTCCTGCAGTGGATGTTATTCACGCAGTGGTCGTACCACAATCTTCCTATGAGACATGAAATCTTGGTGACACAGTCGTGCAGGGCTCATCTACGATGGTGGATATCTTCCCCTCTTCTTCATCAGGGCCGACCCTTTATTCCCCCTCCTCCAGTTGCCACCGTCACCACGGATGCCTCTCTGATCGGGTGGGGGGGGCATTATCAGGGCAGGATGGTCCACGGGACGTGGCAACCCATAGAATACCATCTGCACATAAATGTCCTGGAGATGAGAGCAGTGCTTTTAACGTTGCAAGCCCTCGACGACTTTCTTCCCACGGGGACTATTGCAGTACAAACGGACAACATGTCCGTGGTCTGGTACATCAACAAACAGGGCGGAACCAGGTCCTATCCGTTATGTCGAGAAGCTCTCAGACTTTGGCAATGGGCGATCTCTTCTCAGCGGTTTCTGATAGCAACGCACATCCACGGCAGGTCCAACCTATTGGCGGACAGGCTAAGCAGATCTATTCTGATGCCTCACGAGTGGTCTCTCAATCAATCTGTAGTGGATCAGATTTTTCTGAAGTGGGGCACTCCTTGTTGCGATCTTTTCGCTACCCCTCAAAACAGCAAGTGCCCAGATTACTTCACACTATTTCCCCTTCCAGGCCAATCCTTGAGAGACTCTCTAACCCAGGATTGGCCTCGGGGACTTCTTTATGCTTTTCCTCCCTTTCCATTGATTCCACAAGTCATTCAGAAAGCCACCGTTTTGAGAGCCAAATTGATCCTCATTGCTCCATATTGGCCTCGACAAATTTGGTTTCCGTCTCTACATCGTCATCTTCTGGTGCAGCCCTGGCATCTGGACCCAGTTCCGGATCTTTTGATCCACCAGTCGGGTCAGCAGCACCGGGCCATTCATTCTCTCAACCTCACTGCTTGGTTGCTCCACTTCCTTCGCTAGCCAGGCTACCAATGATTTCTGACTCAGTCAGAGACATTTTAGTGTCTTCTTTGAAGTCGTCCACTAGAACTATTTATGCTAGCAAGTGGCGGCGTTTTCAATTTGGGCAAACGCCAGAAATATTGATCCTTTTACTGCTCCTGTACATTCTGTTTTGGATTTCCTGGCGGAGGTTTTTCATTCAGGATCCTCGTCATCTACAGTCAAAGTACAACTGGCTGCTATTTCCAAGTATCATGTTGGCTTGCATGACAATAACATCATGTCTCATAGGTTATGCAAGGCCTTTTTGAGAGGAGTTTTTCTCCTAAAACCGCCTGTGAAACATCCTCCTCCGCAATGGGATCTAAACTTAATGTTGGCATCCCTAATTCTACCTCCTTTCGAACCGTCTGCTACATGTTCTTTGAAGTTGTTGACGTGGAAAACTATATTTTTACTGGCTGTTACTTCTGCAAGAAGAGTTTCTGAGATTCAGGCCCTCTGTATTCGTTCACCTTATCTGGTTTTTCATAAGGATAGGGTTTCGTTAAGAACTAACCCTTCCTTTCTTCCCAAGGTTGTATCTCAAACCAATATTAACCAATCTATAGATCTACCAGTTTTCTTTCCTAACTATTCTGACAGAGCTGAACAGAAGCTGCACTTTTTGGATGTCCATCGTCAGCTCAGGTACTACTTGCATAGGACTAAACAAATTAGAAAATCAGACCAATTGTTTGTCTCCTATGCAGAAAACAGGTTAGGTCTTCCAGTTTCTAAAGTGACCTTATCTAGGTGGTTGACTTCCACCATTTCCTATGTGTACTCTCTCAGGGGCAAGCAACTATCTTCTAAGCCAAAAGCACATTCGACCAGGAGTCTATCCACTTCTGTAGCCTTTCAGGATAGACTTCCCATTGACACTATTTGTGCAGCAGCTACTTGGGCCACACCTCATACCTTTGTGTCTCATTACAAGTTAGATTTGGCCTCCAGAGATAGGGCCAGTTTTGGTTCCACAGTTCTCAAGAGTCTGTTCCATTGAGCCACCCGGGATACAGGTGCTAGGGACGCGGTCCCATCCAGCAAGAATGAAGGCGAGATTGACAACTTAACATTTAGAAGTTATGTACCTACCATAACGTTCCATGTTAGTTGTCTTCTCGCCTTCTTTCTTGCGTCCCTCCCTCCTTCCCCCTGGCCTGGACAGATCTTGGAGAGTTCCTATTAGATTGCTTCCTCTGGAGCATTGTTATGAGGACTTCTTTTAGGAACCATGGTTCCTAATTATGTTAGGATAGTCTTTAGCAAGGTCAGTTAGCTGCCAAACGAGATCTGAGGTAGTTCCGCCTTGCATCATGGGATATAGGGTTGCCTCGAGCTGGTAAAAGGAGTTCTCGAGCTAAAGCAAGTGCCGAGTCGGAGCCAAGGATCGGCTCCGAACCCATCCAGCAAGAAAGAAGGCGTGAGAAGACAACTAACATGGAACGTTATGGTAGGTACATAACTTCTAATTTGCTGTACTTATATATTTTTTCTTTGCTGTTATTAATAATGGTCTTGCCTTTCATTATTCATTTTTCCGTTTGGTGATGGTGATTTTTTTTGTTTTATGTTTAGGATACATTTCAATTTTTGTGAGAAGAAGATGCTAGAAAGAAGAAATGTGCTGGTTTTTTTTACCTCTCTTGCAGGATTTTTTTTTTTAGTGTTTCAGTTTCAGCACTCACTCATTGCCTGAATGGGCTCTTGTACTTTCGTGACCATGAATTAAATAAAATAAGTAATAAGAAAATGAATGAATGAATGAATGAAAATAAATGAATAAATGAATTCAGTAACAGAATTCACATTTTTCTGTTTTGAGATGATGAAAATTCCAGCAGGAGAAAACTAAATTCTATAGTATATACATTTCTGTGGCTAGTTGCATACAGGTGTACTTCTCCTTCCACAGAACTTTCCATCTACAACATGCTGCCTTGAGCATATCAGATGATGCCTGTTCTGCCATCTACTCTGGTAGCTCATTTCTTTGCCGAGATATCCATTTCTTCTAGGCAGAATTTTTTCATTTGTTTTGGATTTTGCCCTTGCTGTTGTTAGCTATCTTCTCCTTTCCTTCTGTGTCATTTTCGTTTAACTCATTCACTCCAATGGATCTCAGGAAGTTTTTACTGTAACTTGCAATAGGCAGAACCCAAGCCTTTTGACAGACTCAAATTATGTTCTCACATTTTAAACAAATGTTCATATCTTTGGAACCGGGTCTATATTAGAAGATCGAACTTTCAAAAGTTCGACTGCCATATGGTTGACACCATATGATCAAACTTCTAAAAGTTCGAAAATCTAATATAGACCTGGTACCAAAGATATGAACATTCTGCGCCCCACACCCCACTCTCTTTAAACTCTGAGATCGCACTGCAGTGCAGGAAAGGGAAATCTTCCCATTCTGCGCTGTATTGAGATATTCTGTTAAAATGTTCAAACTTTCAAAAATTCGATCATATGGTGTCAACCATATGACAGTCGAACTTTTGAAAGTTTGATTATCTAATATAGACACTTTGGAACCATAGGGTTTATGAAAAAAGTATAAATGGCAAACCCTTCAGCACAAAGTATTTTGATAGTGGTAATATTCTTTAGGTTCTAGGTATTAAATGGAATTTTCTGTCACAATTAACACAGTAACGATTATGTTTGTAATATTTTGTAAACAACTTACTTTATTTCAGCAACCACTCAAGTTACACACATACTGTCTGCAGCATTTTATTCATCTAGCTGAGAACTTTCATACGAGGCTAAGGAGTTCTGTCTGTTTTACTTGGTTGTTGAGATATTTAGAAAAATGTGAAAATTATATCTATATAAATTAATATCATAAAAACAACAGTTAAGATTTCTTTACCTGCACTAGACCGAGGTCAAATACTAATTCAGTTAAATTGGCCACTGTGTAAGCTTTAAGATGAAATCTTGAAAACCTTGTATATACCATGGTTTTGGAATTAGTGATGCAAATATGAACAAGCAATATTTAATGCCTAGAGACGTCAGTAGGAGTTAACTACAGATGCACCTGGAGGAGTCACTCAGATGTAATGAGTTAAGACTCATACGAGAGCTCACTTTCTAATTTTACCTGGGAGAGATTTCTCATTCTGTGAGATTATTGTTAGAATGGCAGTGTTTTCAGTGGGATAACACTGAGATTTTTCAGTCTGTCAGAAAATACTATGAGTTTTCATAGGAATTTCCAAATCCTGCGCCCATTCCTCCTGTTCTTTCTGCTTTAGAGAATGTGTGTATTACTGCCTACTATTTTCCTGATAGTCTGCCAGCTGTGCCTAAAAAGGCAGATAGAATGTATAAAGTTCATCAATCTTTTACCTTTTTATGCACTATTTCCAAACCTGTCCTAGCAGCTATAGCTCTAGTTGATTCCCCTACTACTAAGCACCTAATCAATTTCAATCCTACTTTTTCTGATAAGGATGGGAAAATTACTGATAGGTATGACAAAAAAAGTGTATGCTTCTGCAGTTTCAGTTTTCAGAATTTTGATTCATCAGGCTCATATGTTGAAGTTTGTTCTGATTAATTGTGAAAGCATGAAGAAAGTTTTATCTGCAGATTCTTCTTGTGAGGGAAAAATCTGAGGAAAACCCCTGTATCCATCCCTGTATATTCCTGTTCAGATTCAGTATCTTGAATATCTTCAGGAAAAGAGATATCCCTCTTTCTTTTATCAGAAGCTACTTTATAAAAATGATC
>NC_056747.1:77222322-77237322 GCF_019279795.1 Protopterus annectens | reverse complement strand
CCCCGGTCCATCAATATATTCCTCCTTCGACTCTCTTGAGCTCGGAGCCGGGTTGCGTCGGAACCGAGACTGTGATAGCATCGGAGCCGATACAATTGTCTTCGGCTCCGTCGTCGGCTCCAATTTCTTCCTTGGAAGAATCTCGGCGCCGGACTTCCCTCGTTGGCTCCGAGGGGGTGAGTGGCATCGGACCCTTGTCCGACCCCCCTCTCCCTCTCGGTGCTTCGGCGCTGGTAAGTTTGGCTCCGACATCGGCCTCGGAGCCATCACTGTCGGTGCCGAGGGAGGTTCTTAGCTTCTCGGAGCGGGGACCTCTGGCTTTGCCTGACAGGGGTGCATTCGAGGTCATGCGGAGTGTGTTAGAGCCTGGCTCTACTCAACAGTCGGCTCCGTCCGCCCCTCCCTCTATGGTGCCTCAGGTCAAGTCGACTCACTCCCTCATCCCGGACCGCAGAGAGCCAGCTCCTCAGGAACCCCATGTGGGGATTTCATCCTCTTCCGAGGCCTCTCCTGATTTGGCAGAAGAGCCCCCTCGGAAGAGGAAGTGTAAGAGGAAACACATTGACTCACCTGAGTCCATCACGTCTGACACAGATTTAGATGATTCTGAGGGTTCCCCCCGTTCCTCTTCTGAAGATGTCTCTTTTGCAGACATTCTAGAGATCCTGAAGCAGAGGGGAAATTGGCCAGCCCTCAACCCTTCGGAGGATGAATCTGTGTATCTTGAGGCGTTTGGCTCTCGCCCTTCCACCTCCTGGGTGTTCAGCACCTTTGACCCCCTCATGCAGGTGGTTGCTAAGAAGGCATGGACGGCTCCTGATTCAGTGGACCCCACTCCCAGGAGACCCTCCAAGTTCATAACGGCACCAGCAGACAAACAGTTCTTAACAAAAGGAGTTTCTGTGGATGCTATGGTGGTAGCTGCTGCCACTAAGAAGGAGCTAGCTGATCCTTCAGTACCTGTCCATCCACCTAACAAGGAATCTAGGTCCATGGACAGGTACGGGAAGCGGATGTTCTCGTCAGCGACATTTACCATGCGTTCGCTGAACTACCTATGCCATTTTACCCGTCTTCAAAGGGACTTGATCAAGGAAGCGAGTGAAATGTTAAAGGACCCTAAAGCTGCGGGTTTTCAAGATAAGATGAACACGCAGCTGGGTACCCTTAACTCCATAACCAACTCCTCCATGCGTCTTCTTTCTTACGCGGCTGATGGAGCGAGTAGAGCCGCAGGGACAGGTGTGGCCTTACGTAGGCATGCCTGGATGCGGCTATGCAATTTTGCGGACCCCTTCAAGACGTCTTTCACTAACTGCCCGTTTGATGGATCATCTCTCTTTGGTCCTCAAGTGAAAGAAACCTTGACTAGGTGCGAAACTGATGGCAAGACCCTTTCTGCCGTCGGAGTCCGTTTTTCTACTCCTTCTAGGCCTTACCCCAAAGGCCAGAAAGGTGGAAAGATGTGGTTCCGTAAACAATCTCAAGGGACTTCGCCTGGCGACAGAGTCGTTTCCCGCCAGAGGCAGAGGCGGGAATAACAATGGTAGGCGATAAGCCCTAGGGGCAGGGGGTCCGCAGAACCAGGGCAATCGGAAGCCTCCTCTGACAAGCCCTTTCAGCATCCCTGAGGTGTTGCCCGACTGCCCACCTTCGGAGGCAGTCGGGGGAAGATTGTTACTGTACCCAGAAGCCTGGCTATCCCTGACTCAAGACAAATGGGTACAGTCCGTCATTTCCGAAGGCTATTCTATCCCCTTTCTTCGCATTCCAAACCAATCAAAAATCCCTTCCAGATGTTCCACCGCTCAAAGGGATCTAGCGGTTTTGGAAATTTCAAAACTGCTTGCAAAAGAGCAATTCAGCCAGTTCCAGCAGACCAGCAAGGATCCGGAATCTACTCAAGGTTCTTTTTAGTTCCAAAGAAAACAGGGGACTGGAGACCAATTTTGGATCTCAGTGTCCTGAACAGAGCAGTCAAGAAAACAAGAATGCGGATGGTCACGCTGCAATCCATTCTTCCCTCTTGGGCAAAGGAAACTGGATGTGCTCTATAGACCTTCAGGATGCGTACTATCACATAAAATGAACAGGCGCTCCAGAAGATTCCTCCGCTTCAGGCTGGGAACCAGTCATTTTCAGTTCAGGGCCCTGCCCTTTGGTCTCACCACTGCCCCGGTGTTTACCAAATGCATGGCAGTGGTAGCTTCTCACCTGAGACGACAAGGATTCCAGGTGTTTCCATATTTGGACGACTGGCTCCTCACAGCTCCCACCAAGCATCTCCTTCTGATGGCCAGGGATTACACTTTTCGCATTTATCAAAAGCTAGGCATTTCAATAAATTGCGAAAAGTCTGTTTTGTCGCCTTGTCGTGCTATTACTTTCATAGGCAAATCTAGACACAGTAGACATGTCTGCGAGACTAACACATCAGAGAATAACAGACATTCACAAACTGGTCTCACTCCTTTTCAACAACAACAGAATCAAAGCCAGGTTAGTTCTGAAAGTGTTGGGAATTATGGCGTGACCATACCTTTGCTTCCATTAGCCAGATTCCACATGCGGATCCTTCAATGGATGCTCTTTACTCAATGGTCATACCAGGAACTTCCAATGTCTCACACCATTATGATCACGCAAGCGTGCAAAAATCATCTCATGTGGTTGATGTCTTCCCCTCAGCTCTTGTTGGGAAGACCCTTTGTTCCACCCCTCCGGTTGCTACTCTGACAACGGATGCCTCCCTGATCGGGTGGGGGCATTATCAGGGCAGGACGGTCCAGGGCACATGGCAACCAAACGAATGCCACTTGCACATAAATGTTCTGGAGATGAGAGCAGTGCTTTTAGCATTGCAAGCCCTTCAAGACTCTCTTCCCTTGGGAACGATTGCAATCCAGACAGACAATATGTCTGTAGTGTGGTACATCAACAAACAAGGCGGAACCAGGTCATACCCCCTGTGTCGAGAAGCACTCAGACTGTGGCAATGGGCGATTTCTTCTCAGCGGTTTCTGATAGCAACGCACATCCCCGGGAAGTCCAATCAAATTGCGGACAAGTTGAGCAGAGCTATCCTCATGCCTCCCGAGTGGTCTCTGAAAGACTCTGTTGTGAGAGAAATTTTCCTCAAGTGGGGTCAGCCTTGCTGCGATCTTTTTGCTACTCCCCAAAACAGCAAGTGCAGAGAATATTTCACTCTATTCCCTTTACCAGGCCAACCCAGCAGAGTCGCTCTAGTCCAAGTTTGGCCCGGGGACTTCTGTATGCATTTCCTCCCTTCCCACTAATCTCTCAAGTGATACAGAAAGCTATCGCTCAGAAGGCCTCATTGATCCTCATTGCTCCTTACTGGCCTCGACAGGTGTGGTTCCCCTTTCTACATCAATTTCTTTTGGAGCGACCGTGGAATCTGGACCTAGTTCCAGATCTTTTGATCCATCAGTCGGGTCAGTTTCATCGCTCCCTCCCTCTCTGAACCTCACTGCTTGGTTCCTCCAGTTCCAACCTTAGCCAGGCTTCCTCAATTATCTCACTCTGTTCGAGATATTTTGATAGCTTCCCATAAATCTTCCACTCGGAAGATTTATTTGAGTAAGTGGAAACGCTTCACATATTGGGCTCAAGAAAGGACATAGATCCTTTCACTGCTTCCATCCAATTAGTCCTTGATTTTCTAGCTGAACTCTTCCATGCAGGTTCATCTCCCTCTACTCTTAAAGTTCAATTGGCAGCTATTTCTAACTTTCATGTGGGTATTTCTGAATCTGCCTTAATGTCCCACAAGCTTTGCAAAGCCTTTTTGAAAGGAGTTTTTCTTCTCAGACCTCCTATAAGAAATCCTCCTTCTCCTTGGGACCTAAATTTAGTTCTTGCTTCTTTGATTCTTCCCCTTTCGAACCTGCAGTCTCCTGTTCTTTAAAATTGCTATCATGGAAGACTCTTTTTCTGGTAGCTATTACTTCAGCTAGAAGAGTTTCAGAGCTTCAAGCACTCAGCTGTCGACCTCCTTATCTATTGTTTCATAAGGACAGAGTATCCTTACGAACTAACCCGTCCTTTTTGCCTAAGGTGGTCTCGACGTCAAATCTAAATCAAAGCATTGACCTCCCTGTCTGTTTTCCAGAATATTCCAATAGGTCTGAACAAAAATTACACTGCCTGGATGTTCATCGTCAATTGAGGTACTACTTGGATAGAACGAAACAATTTAGAAAATCTGATCAGCTGTTTGTCTCCTATGCGGAAAGCAGAAAGGGACTTTCAGTTTCAAAGGTATCATTATCCAGATGGCTAACATCTTTGATTTCCCTTGTATATGAAATTAGACACCAAAAACTGCCTAATAAACCTAAGGCCCATTCCACCAGAGCTTTGGCTACTTCTTTAGCCTTCCAAGACAGACTGCCTATTGACACCATTTGTGCAGCGGCTACTTGGGCTACTTTTCACACTTTCATTTCTCATTATAAGTTGGACTTAGCTTCTAGGCATAGAGCTAACATTGGTTCCACTGTTCTCAGGAGTCTGTTCCGTTAGGCCACCCGGGACAAGGTGCTAGGGACACGGTCCCATCCAGCAAGAATGAAGGCGAGATAGACAACTTAACATATAGAAGTTATGTTCTTACCATAACGTTCCATGTTAGTTGTCTTCTTCTCGCCTTTTTCTTGCGTCCCACCCTCCTTCCCCCTGGCCTGGACAGACCTAGAGGAGTTGTGATTGTGACCTCTCTTTCTACCACCTCTTTCTTAGGCATATGCTGTTATGCATATTTCCTGGTTCAGGATGTAGGTCACCCTTCTTTCTTCCTGTTGTTAGAGGTGGACTCTGTTTAGAGTTATTCTGTTACTATTATAAGCTGGGGTTAGCTTACAAACGAGATCTGAGGTAACTCTCGCCTAGCATTGTGAGATATAAGGGGAGCCTCGAGCCGGTGGAACCAACTCTCGAGCTTTTACAGTGGCCGAGTCGGAGCCGAGGTCGGCTCCGAACCCATCCAGCAAGAAGAAGGCGAGAAGAAGACAACTAACATGGAACGTTATGGTAAGAACATAACTTCTATTTATCTAAACACAACTGACAGAAGAAAGTGAACTTTACTGTAAGCCTAACCTATACTACATAAACCTATGTACAAGACTGATAATAAGAAAAGCTTGTCATTTTGTTATCACAGGTGCTAATTTTTTTATAGATTTTTAAGTAAATCAGGGAGGTGGAGGGGTGTAACCCCTACTCAGTGCTGGGTATTTAGGTTTTAAGTACGTCTTTGAGTTTCTGTGAGTTTATATGTTTTAGGTTTAGATAAGACATGTATTAGATCATTTTTTTTTTTCAGTCAGTCTTTTTTAGATAAAATGAGCTTATATGAATCAGTATACATCCATGCATAAATGTTTGTGTGTGTGCGTGTGTGTGTGTGTGTTGTGTGTATTTGTGTGCAAGATAAAGATGTTCATGCAGATTTTGGTTTCTGTTGTTGATTTGAGACTCATTCATTAACCATAAATTACTGCAAGGAGACCCCCCCCCCCGCACACACACACACACACACACACACACACACACACACACACACACACACACACACACACACACACACACACGCACACACACACGATGATCCATGTTAGAACTCATTTGTAAGTTTTGCTGGATTGTGATTGACAGTTTGGGAAATCAATGCACTTGTGGTCAACAGTAGCCTACAGACCTGTATATAAATATATATATATATATATATATATATATATATATATATATATATATAGATATATATATATATATATATATATATATATATATATATATATATATATAATATATATATATATATATATATATATATATATATTTTTTTTTTATGTATATATATATATATTTTTATGTATATATATATATATATATGGGTCTACTTCACTTCACCGAAATCCCATTTCACTGAAACCCATTTCAGTGAGACCAAACCACCTAAATTTCTTTTCACTGAAAAGTCATTTCACTGACTCTCGTTTCTCTGAATTGTAAGCTATAGACTTGATGTGGCAGTGTGTAGAGTACTGTGAGGCAAGTAAAGGATATATGCCCTCATTCCCACTGTAGTGCAACCTGGAGTTAGTATATATAGTTAAGGGGGGGGGGGGGTGTAGCCCCCCCCCCCACTTAGTTTAGTTTTATGTTGTCTGGTTTCTGTTAATAGAATAAATAAGTAGTTTTTAGGTTGTGGAAGGAGGTAGGCTTTACTTTTGTGAGTTTGTTTGTCTTTGGTTTGCTATTTAGTCTTGTGAAATGTAGCTTTGTACGTTTTCAGTGAAATGAGTTTCAGCGAAATGATGCTTTCAGTGAAATTAACTTTAGGTGATTTGTTCTCAGTGAAATAGCTTTCAGTGAAATAGGATTTTGGTGACGTGAAGTAGACCTACTTCTTCTTCTTCTTTCGGCTGCTCCCGTCAGGGGTCACCACAGCAGATCAACTGTTTCCATTTCTTCCTGTCCTCTGCATCTTGCTCTGTCACACCAACCACCTGCATGTCTTCCTCACCACATCCATAAACCTTATCTTAGGCCTTCCTCTTTTCCTGTTACCTGGCAGCTTCATCCTTAGCATATTCTTCCCAATATACTCTGCATCCCTCCTCAGCACATGACCAAACCAACTTAATCTTGCCTTTCTGGCTTGGTCTCCAAACCTTCCAACCTGGGTTGACCCTCTAATATACTCATTCCTAATCCTGTCCATCCTCGTCACACCCAGTGCAAATCTTAACATCTTCAACTCTGCCACGTCAAGAGACCAATACATATATATTACATATATATATATATATATATATATATATATATATATATATATATATATATATATATATATATAAAAAATCTGTGTGTGTGTGTGTTTGTGTGTGTGTGTGTGTGTGTGTGTATTCACAGGCAAACCCAAGTCAGCCAGGAAATATACTGATCCAGAAATGTGGCCTATTTCAGATATAAACCCGGTGCAATCTAAAATAAACTGCAAAAAAATGTAAAAAAAAAACAGATTAGTTATACAGTATGTTTGTATGTATGTTTGCTAATAGTCATAGTGACATACAATGTTCAAGTTAAAGTACAAACAAACTAAGGTAAGAGACCTATACTACACTGTTGAGAAACCACAGATGTGAACTGAGTATCATCTTGAAGTCTACTAATTATTTTGTGAAACTGAAATGAGAGGAGAGGTACCATGGCTTAGTAGTGTTCACCTGCAGCAGAAGGCAGAGAACAAACAGCCAAAATGTTGGCAAATAAGGACTAAAGAACAGATACAGATACAGAAATATTGACTGTTACAGATATAACTACAGATCTAGGTATAAGTAGAAATATAGACAAAGATTATAGATATAGTTTGAAAGATACCTCATTCCACACATTCTGACCCCATGATGAGGTCGGGAAGACTAAGGGTGGCGGTGTCTCTATCTTCATTAAGGACAGGCAAACCTCCAGACTGGTTTTGCAGCATGATGCACTGAACTACTCCGGGTACAACTGGCATTTGGCAAGACACCCATCCAAGTTATAGCTAGCTGCAGACCACCCTCCATGACTCAGGACACCCACTCCTCTTACCTGGATCTACTTGACTCCATCAAGGTACCCCCTAACACCCTGATCCTTGGTGACTTCAACTACCCCACCATAGACTGGGTGAACTATTTTTGCACTAATGCACTCTCTCAACAATTCCTTGACTTCATCAATTCTAACACACTAGACCAGCTCGCCTCATCCCCTACAAGGGGAGATATTCTGGACTTCATTCTTACCAACATGGGTGACTGCTGCACAACTCCCATGATATGTTCTTCCCTGGTGAGATTAGATCATCTGACTGTTTCATTCAAAGTTTTTTCTCTCACCCAACCCCCCCCCCCCCCAGCCATAGTCAAGCTGAAAAAAGCTTCTCAAAACTTATCTACAACCTCTTAAGGGAGGGTATCTGTGGCTTCACACCACCACACCCCTCAGAGGATGCAGACAACTCTGCTGAACAGTATGCCAATGCACTATACAATCATCTGAACAACTGCATGGACTCAGCCATACCAAATAGAATTAAAACCTGCTCCTCAAGGAAACACAAACCTGTTTGGTGGACATGCTCTATCAACAGGCTTTACAACAAAAGGAAGAAACTGTTGTCCAAGGGTAAAAGAGAACAAATTCCAAATTGGAAACATTCCCTCCTTAGCATCAACTAGCAAATTAGATCACTAGTGAAAACCTCCAAGGCCAATTATGAATCAAAACTAGCCTCCATACAAAGGGAAACCATAAAGTCTTCTTCAGTTACGTCAGGAATCTCCATGGCAAAGCCCATGTTTTTTCCAAATTAGTACTTCACAGTATCACTTACACTGATCCTGTTGACTTAGCTAACTGGCTAGCAGATAGATTCAGCGCAAACTTCACCTCCCTGTCCCGACCCAAAGGCCCTTTCGACATCCCCGATACTTGTCCCACACCTTACATCTCCATAGATCAAGTGTTACAGGCCCTATCCAAGACAAAGAACACAGCTTCCATGGGACCTGATAGTATCCCAGGATGTATTCTGTACCATCTCCAGCAAGAACTGGCTTCGCCATTGAGCACCCAGTTTAACCACAGCCTAAGTACTGGCTTCATTCCAGCAGAGTGGAGAACTGCCATTGTCATCCCCTTGCATAAAGGTGATGCCACTACTGACCCAGGAAACTATCGCCCCATTAGCTTGACAAGTCTGAGCTGTAAAGACATGGAGCATATTATTCTGTATAACTTAAAAAATTTAGACTGTTTCTGTTATTGCATTGTGCTAATATGTTAAACTGTTAAAAACGTTGACTGTTTGTAAATATTACTCTTATTGCATTGTACTAATATGTGCACTCTACTAATATGTGTTTTTCTGCTTGTTTAATTTTGCTTCATTTGTGCACATTACATTTCTCTAATAACTTACTCTTATGTTAAATCTATAATTTGTAATTTTCTAGAGCTTTTCTCCCCAGGACTCCATTGAAAACGAGTCTATGTTATATGTTCGAAAGCTTAATTGTTTGAACCACTAATGATCGACCGTTAGTGATCGAACAATTAAATGTTCGAACATATAAAAAATTTATATTTACAAAAAAAAAAAAAGAAAGTGTAAAGGGTGTAAGAAGAGGGGGAAGCCCCCCTGCACTACCACACCACCCGCTACTTAAATATACCAACTCTGAGATCACACTTCAGTGTGCTACAGTACGGAAATGGAAAATTTCTCATTTCCTACACTGTAACTTGATCTTGGAGTGGGTATATTTAAGTAGCGGGGGGTGTGGGGGGTGCAAGGGGCTTGCCCCCCTGCTTTCACCCTTTAGTTTTTTTTTTTGTTTAGTTTTTTTTTTTTTTTTTTAAATATTCGAACATTTAAATGTTCGATCACTAAAGGTCTATCTTTAGTGATTCAAACATTTAATCATTCTAATATTCAATATAGACCCTTGAAAATGGGCTCCTCGTGGCCCAGTGGACTGTCCTGGCAAACGAGCTACAAATAAATAAATAAATTATGGATCTCATAAGCAAGGACATAGGCAATCTCCAAGCACTTGACCCCACCCAGTTCGGATTCGTCAAGGGCAGATCTTGCCTGTTGAACCCGGTTGACTTCTTTGAGACTGTTACCAAGGCCCTGGATGAGGGAAAGTCAGTACATACAGCTTACCTTGACTCGGCCAAGGCCTTTGACACAATCCCCCATTCAGGCATCATCGAAAAGATAACACAACTTGGTGTAAATCCCTATCTCATCAGGTAGGTGTTCAACAGCCTCACCAACAGGACCCTCAAAGTCAAAATAGGCACCTCCACCTCTGATAGCAGACCTGTCACTAGTGGAGTTCCCCAGGGATCTGTCCTAGGACCCCTACTGTTTGGCATCTATTTCTCAGAGGTCTAGGCAAAGACAAAAGGCCTGTGGCTGACCAAGTCTGCAGACAACTTTAAGTTGGGTGCTGTCATTGACTCTCCAAATGATGTTAACATACTGCAAGAGGGTCTCACAGCAACTAATGACGGGTGCCATGGCCTCAAGAAAAATGCAAAAAAATGTATCAAAAAATGTATCATTATACCATTCATCAAAAACACAACCCCTATTGATTACCACATCAACATCAACCACCTAAGCACATAACCTGTGGTGAGAGACCTGGGCACTCAGGTTGATAACAACTTCATACTCATCCATCATCTAGCGGCAGTGGTCAGAAAAGCCTTTTACTTGGTTCTTCTCATAAGTAAAGGGGATTGTATCCAGAAAAAAGGAGGATATTACCTTTCTATACTCCCCATCATTAGGCGAATAATTGAGTATAACACCCCATTTGGGATGTACCTCTCCAAACATCTGCACCAACTGGAAAGGCCACTGAAATACCTTACAAAGAGAATCCATGGCCTCCAAAATCTGTCCTATGCAGACAGGCTCAAATCACTATCATTCTACTTGGTATCCTACACATTGCTCATGGGTGGTCTGTGTCTCGCCTACAAGACAATTTCGGATGCTGCCCTACTAGAGATGCTCCATATCCATAAGTCTAACTCCTCACACACTACCCGCTCAAAAGGCCTGAATTTAATATGCGACATCAACAAAACCTACTGGAAAGACAGGTTTGTCTCCCAAAGGTTCCACCATCTCTGGAATAGACTTCCCATACACATCAAACAGAGCACCTTTCTGACCCTCTTCAAGTGCAACCTTGATGAGTGGATGGGAAACCACAAATTTGTCCCAGGGGTTCAATGTGTCCCTCATTGACAGGGGGTGATAGGTGCTGACTGAGGTTTCTTTTTGGGGATAAACTCTTGGCTAGGCATGGAAGGGCCCCAAGACCTTTAGCCGAGTAACCTTCTACAATCCTATGATATAGATATAGATATAAATACAGATGCTCAATAGAGCAATGCTGCAGTAGCCTAAGCAATATGGGTCATATCACTGAAGTTGGAGCACAAAATGCTTAAGTGATTTTTTGCAGCCAAAAGAGTGTTCCTTAAGTGGACCCCATTGAACTGCAGTTAAGCTAGTGATCATTTAAAGATGGACAGATAAATTCCCATTTGGGGAATATATTCCACTTAATATAATTTTAGTAGGAAAACTAGTTTTTTTTTTCTGATTGATTTATTGTATTTATTTAGGAAACTTATTGTTGTAGGGACTGTCATTTCATTTTTAAGGAAGTTGTCATAAACGTGTTTGCAAACTTTTTAAGTAGAAATTTTTAATTTTTGACTGAAAATTTAGTCAAACCTTGAGTGTTTGTGTTTTTGGAGCCAGATGCTGTGTTTATGGGGGACTACCAGTAGTTTGCTTATCTCAGAATAACATGTTGGCTACTTTACCTTTGATTATTTTGTAGCACATATTTTTTATAGTTATATTTTACAGTTCGATTTTTATTAAGTAAACTAAATGCATAAAATAATTTAGGAAGTGAACATCACACCCTCCACACTGCAAAGTTTCTTATTAGTTTATTTTGGACCCAGTATAGGTTGCACACTGGGTTTTTTAAGACTTTGAGGGATACCACGGATGTCCCTTTTTTTGCTACTTTGCCTTTTACCAACTCATTCAGGCTCCTGTATCCTATCCTCTTTCGAGGTCTCTTTCTTGGCTTACCAATGAAGTAACCTTTGGTTGCCATTTTTTACCTTCCCCCGTCCAGAAGAACACAAAGAAAGTTGCCAAGGAGTCTTTGAGTGCCAAGCTGCCTCCTGTTTTGTCTCAGCCACTAGTGGGTGACTCTGCTGTGGCCACTTGCTGTTCATCAGACTGCTCATCTTTTTTTCCCAGTCCATTTGGTGTAGCATATGCAGTCACCAAAGACCAAGGGATAGCCACGTCCTCTGCTGTATTAGAGATGCCCTTGTTGGGAAGGGAGGGACACTGTTGTTGATCTTTTTGAAGAGATAGCAGAAGGTTTCTTTCTTAGCTGAGATAGGGAGTCTGCATTTGGGACTAATGTGTCTGATGAGACTTGGTCTTTTTCCAGAGAGACTCCCCAGGAAAGGTGAACTTAGTTATGAAGCCTTCCATTATCCTATTGCTATTTCTATGGGCAGAGAAGATTTATTTGGATTTGCTAAATAACTTATTAGTGCTTATTCCTTGTCTTCTGTTTCTTCAGGTATAAAAAGAGAAAGAGCTCCCTCTTTTTCTGACATGGATTTTCAGACATAAGAGCAGGCATTATAGGGGGAAGGGTACACCTCAGGAGTTTCTTCTCAATCTGAGCACTTTAATTAAGAGGAAAGTATGGTTTCAGATTTCCCTTCTGAAGATTTATCTTTTTCTGAAACGTTATTTAAAAATTTTAATTTCTACAGTGTAACATTGTATTACAAATTGTTACAGCTGTAAGTGTCAGTTTTTGTAGCCATTCCTCCTGTGTTGCTTGTTTTAGAGAATTTTTTTTCACTGCTTCTATCTTATCTGATAGCCAGACTCCTACACTTAGGAAGTCTGATAGGTCATACTGGGTACTGCAGACTGATAAGCATTTTTCTGCCCTTCTGCAGCTAATGTACTTAAAAAGTGTGATGAAAGGGAAATGTTGATTCAAGGAGTTACTCATATTTTTCAACCATTCTTTTTCAAGACAAATGTGAATTCCCTTTCTTCCTCAGCTATTTAAACAGCAAGGTGCTCCCAAACAGGATTTTAGAAAGCAATGGCAAGGAGGCTGCAAAAGAAAAAAAAATGAAATACTCAAAAAGTCAGTCAGAATGACTGTTTGCTTTTTCAGCCCCCAGCCCTCACCCTAATGACCTCTCCAGCTCTCTCTCTCTCTCTCTATATCTCTCTCTCTGAGACTTTAGCTTCCTTTGTGGCACCAGATTGTAACAGACAGGTTCTGAATGTAATTCATCAGGGATACATTTGCCATTGGAAATCCCTTCCACATTTCCAGGGGATCCCTCCTTGTCCAGTGGACCAAGTCAGTCTATTTCCTCCTTCACCAGATGCCGGCACAGGGAGTGATACATGCAGTGCCTACCTGCTACATGGTCAAAGATTTTTATTCAGGAATTTTTCTGGTACCAGTAGGGAAGGATCTTGGACACCAGTACTGGACCTTTCCCTTCTGAACCTTTTGTCAGGATCTCAAAGTTCAAAAGGCCCCCTTCAGCCCTCTGTAATTCAGATCCCCCAGTAGCTTTCATAGTAAAGCTAGACTTAAAATCACATTCTCATAGATGAGCATTTTAGGTATTTTTTATGATTAGCTGTGTCTGGCTTATACAGTTCTGTGTCTTATACTTTGGACTTTCCATATCACCAAGGGTATTCACAAAATGTCTTGTTCCAATCATTGTCTTTTGCAGACTTCGAGACATTCACACCTTTTCATATTTGGATAATTGTATTATCTTTGCAGACTCTTTTTCCAGACATCAAAAGTATTTAAAAACTGTTCAGAATCTTCTACCCAGTCTGGGTTTCCACTCAACTTTCAGAAGTCTTCTGTCAGGCCTCCTCACAGAGTCATTTTCCCGGGATATTTGTTAAATTCAGTCCTAGGAAGAGCATTTCTTCCTCCAGACAAAGAGAGAGATGTTTCAGTGGTTCTTCCTGAGTTTGCCAGTCAAAGCCATGAATCCCCAAGGGAATTTCTCAGTATTTTGTAGTACATGGCATCTGTGATTCTTATGCTTACCCTGGCCAGCCTCCATATGAGAAAAATACAGTGGTATCTCAGGTTAATCTGGATTCAGTATCTTCATGCCTTGCCCTTTAAGATTCCACTTCTGGGATATGTAAGAAGGGAGATTCATTGGTGAGTTACCTTGCAGTCCAGCCCCGCCCCCAGTCTATCTCTCTCTCTCTGTTTCTCTTCGAACACCGCCACTATAGTCAGTCACTACAAATAGATCAGACCTGGCTTGTGGAACAGTTTCCAAAGAAGTAAAAGTGCAAGCTCTTTTTGTACAATTCATAAATTGTTACCTGTTCCTTTGGACTTCTTGTGGTAGTCATACAATTGGTACAGCATATCCCCATGCACTCCTTCTTTTTGGTTGTTTGATATATCCCCAAGCTGGTAATTCTTCAGCTAAATGAACATATGATAGAATTTTAATACCTTTTAGACACCTTTTTCTGAGGGTGTGCACCAGATACTAAATGAGGTCTAAAAACTGCTACTAGGAAATCCTGTACATGCAAATAGGTGATTTTCTAGTTAGTGCCAGTCCAAGAACAGGAATCCTCTTCAGGCCCTGTTGCCACTGGTTCTTGATTATTTTCTTTGAGCTAATTTCCTCATGCCTTTTATTTCTCTAGCAAGGTGCTTTTACTGGCCATTTCTGCTCATCTGTCCTTTAACCCCTCCATTTCTAACTATGCTCGAGTTAATTACTTTTTGGATGGGGTGTTACATATCTGTCCACCTAGGAAAGTGGTGGTTCCTCCTTGGGATTTCAACTTTGTACTTAAAAAATGTAGTCAGTCTCCATCTGAACTTGCTCATCTTGCAGACATGAGGTTCTTAACATGAAAGATTGTTGTTCTTCTTGCTCTGACATCTGTTAGGAGAGTATCTGAGTTATAATCACATATGGTGAATCAAAGGTACTTAATTTTTCACAACTAATTCTTCTTTTATGTCTAAAGTGGTTTTAGAGTTTACATTAAGATGTTGACTAATACAATAGACTGTTCACCTCCTTGCCTTCTTTCCTGAACCCGAGAATAAGGGAGAAAGATTCTTTACTCTCTGGGTGCCCACATGCAGCTCAATTACTATCTAGACAAAACACAAGCCTTCAGGAAAGTTGGTCAGCTGTCTTCTACAAGGGCAAGAGGAAAGTACAACCATTGTCAATGCAGACTATTTCCAAGTGGTTGCTTGATGCTGTTTCTTTTTGTTACTCTCACCATAGAATCCCAGCCTTCAGGCA